>NC_137815.1:65310232-65462732 GCF_963921795.1 Nannobrachium achirus | reverse complement strand
CACCGAGTGCTGCGCTGCGAGCTTGTTGGTCTGCTATTTTTGAAAAGTTGTGAAAATGTGTGCAAATCTTTGAATATATGTATTTTTCAAGCAAACATTTGTAACTAAAATTTTGCTTCTGGGGCCCTGGGGGTCCCTGGAACAAAATACTTTGTCCGTGGCCAAATACATATCAATTTGGGGGTCCTTCACATGAAAAAGTTTGAGCACCACTGACATAGAAACATAGGTTTTTCAAAAAACCTTAAAAGGATTTGAAATATTTGCATGATTTTTCAGAAATAGCAGATCTACAAGCTCACAGTGTGGCACTCGTTGCTGCGCTGTGAGCTTGTATATCAGCTATTTTTCAATAGTTAAAGCACAAAATGTGAGTGAACCCTTGTACCCAGGGCCCAGAATTTGGTGCGACACCCCTGCCCTGCCATTACATTTTGTATGAAAATAGCCGATCTAGATCGGCTATTTTCACAATTTCTGCCTCTAATATTTGACAATTTGGCCACTGTTTAATTTGTCATTTTAGAGGTATTAAAAAGTCCTTAAATTGTCACTAGAGAAATCTGCACCCTCTATACACTTTTGTTTACTGTTGAGCGAGAAAACAATGTTGCACATTAAGTTAATCACCTGGGGACCCCCAAAATAATTTGGGGACTCCCACCCCGACCCACAGGTTGAGAACCACTGCCATAAGAGGCCAATAGGACCCCTGATGGGCCCCGGACCAGACATTGAGAAACGGTGATATAAATAAGTGTATGTTGCAGGATCTTTTACCTGTAGCTTCATTGTAGGCATGACCAATGTTTGTGATAACCGTTCTGTAGATGAAGGTGGTGTTCGTTTGTGAGGGTGAAATCATTCCGTTCCCTCCGTCGACGGCACTGAATGCAATTGTTGGTCTTGTTTCTATAACAAAGAAAACATCCATGTTTTTCTCTCTGACGATCTAATACTTTGTTTGGATGTGTTTTTGCAATTGAAACAGTCAACATGTTTACCATGACAGTTACTTCTGTGTGTGAGATTTGTGTAATACAGTATATACAGTAGAAGGATGTGTTTGCTAAACCTGGAGGTATAATACCTGGATTCTGGCTCTCGATTTCAGTCAGCCTGTTTTTCATGGTGGACAGCTGAGCAAGGTTGTCTGAAATCAGAATAATATCATTAGCACTGAGTCAACTATAAATACTCATACGGTTTCAATTAAATTGGAACGCTTCCCCACATGAACTGTGGAACAAATATTACATACTTTATACTATCATATACATATAGAGTATCCTCTGTTGTGTTCTCAACTGAAGTAATTAATGCCACGGTAAGTCCTTTTCAACACCCCAGATGTTGAAAAGGACTACAAGCTCACAGCAGATCTACAAGCTCACAGCGAGACACTCGGTGCCGCGCTGTGAGCTTGTAGATCTGCTATTTTTGAAAAATCGTGAAAATATGTCCTTGAATATTTCAAATCCTTTTAAGGTTTTTTGAAAAACCTATGTTTCTATGTCAGTGGGGCTCAAACCTTTTCATGTGAAGGACCCCCAAAATGATATGTATTTGGCCACGGACCCCCCATCTCAAAATATTTAGTTCCAGGGACCCCCCCGGAAGCGAAATTTGAGTTACAAATGTTCGCTTAAAAAAATACATTTATTCAAAGATTTGCACACATTTTCACAACTTTTAAAAAATAGCAGATCTACTGTATATCTGCTATTTTTCAATAGCTAAAGTATGAAATAACTAAAGCCCTTTTCAGAGTGGAGGCCATCATAGTCAGTCACGGTGAAGTCCTATCACTGTGACTGACTGGTCTAGATCGACCAATCAGTGAACGGGGTGATGGGCCGATCTGTCTGAAAGTAAAAACAGAGAGATGTGTCGGGGTTCATGGTGGACCGCGAGTAATGATGTAATGTTGTAGTTTTATGACTTAAAAAGACTACACCGCGGTGGATAGTTTATCACCGCAGTGCCTACTATGATAGGGGCTTCAGGCCCTTCCGCCTTGGGCCCTTTTAACTCAGTCCCCCCCCCCCCCCCCCCCCCCCCCCCCCTTGTGACACCCCTGCCCCCCCCAACTATATTCACAGAACATCCTCCTGTTCAAATTACCTGCGCTTTCCTCCTTCAAGTCGTGCACCTTGTTCTCACTGGTGCCCAGTCTCTGCGTCTGGTCTTCCACCCTGTTCTCGCTGACGGTCAGCCTGGTCGTCAGGTCCTCCACCGTGTCCTCGCTGGCCCGCAGGCGGGCACACAGGTCGGTCACCTTCTTCTCGCTGGCGCGCAGTCTGATGTTGAGGGCCTCCAGGACCCGCAGTCTCTTCTTGAGGTCGTCCACCGCCCGCAGTCTGTCCTGAAGGTCGTCCACCTTGCTCTCGCTCGCCACCAATTTGTCAGCCATTTCTGGTGAACATCAGCAGAGAAACAAATATACTGTGTTGGTCCGCTATGGGTAAACACTTTGAAATGACAATTTGATATGAATAGTTAATAGATCAAGGGTCTTCAACAGGGGGTCCGGGGACCACTAGGGGGTCCTCAGAGTTACTACAGGGGGTCCTCCAAATCTTTGTGTAATAGGATAGTTCTTTTAAATGAACAACTTGAACCCTCGCATCGCTCTGAGGAGAACTTTAACCAAAAATAGCAGATCTACAAGCGTTGAGAGCTTGTAGATCGGCTATTTTGGTTTGGAGTGAATGGTCAAATTTACTAAGTATCAACGATTTAAGCGGTTAAATATCTGAAAAACCACATTAACACAAATCCAACATAGACTGATGACACGTCTATGAATCTATCGATGAAAATCTGAACACAATTTTATACAACATGTAGTGGGGGTCCCTGCTTCATCTCCCTGTCAGCTAAGGGGTCCTTGGCCTGAAAACGTTGAAGACCCCTGGAATAGATCATTCACAAACACATAGTTAATGAGTTATTCAGTACTTGTAAGAGCCAAATCATTAAAGGTGATACACCATGCATTTAAAAAGTATTTATGTCATATTGTTTATGTCCCAACAACGTTTTTCAAAAGGTTTGAGGCTAAATTACCACTCCTGAATAGAGAGCCTCTCATTTTTGAATGGCTCTCAGAGCATTTTCAGCTGCAGTACCTAGAAGGTGCTAGTGGGACCCCAAAAAAAGGTTTTAAAATAGGAAAAGTTAAATTTCATGGTGTATCACCTTTAAAACCTGCTCATGAATTGGTGTGACCATGGGGTGGCGCTGTACAAAATAAAAGGTTCAAGTTCACGGGCACCTTTGGGAGGTTTTGACCCGGAAGGGCAAACGGTTTTTGACCGCAAGTTACCTGCTGTGTTTTAAGTCGTTGTGGCGCGAATTGTTTGTTTAAAATGTTTGATCCATTAATTCACTGGAGCTGCTTGTGGAACCCTAATGATTTATGCACGGTAGAGAAATAAATGTACCCTATGTTGCATGAAGAAGCTGCCTGCATCGTTTCTTTTAAACATTGATACACACAGCGAAGTTGAACAAACAGTACGGTATTCTATCAACCAGACCAACAGCGCGTCAACCAGGTCCAGCTACGGGTCAACTCCTCGGTAGCTCGGTATGAGACCGTGCTCCCTTAATAGTACTTGTTAAATATGTTAATAGTTGGTTAAGATTGGATATGATTTTAAACTCGTCTTTGTTGATAGTCTAAGTGGAGATGGACAGGAAACAGGGAGAGAGAGATGGGGGAGACATGCAGCAAAGCTCGCCGGGAACGGGACTCGAACCCAGTACCTAATTCATTCATTCATTCGTTCGTTCTTTCGTTCGTTCGTTCGTTCGTTCGTTCGTTCATTCATTCATTCAGGTAAGCAAGTTCACTTGATTATATTGTTCAAGTTCAGCATATCGTTGTTGTCGGGTGGAAACCTTGTATGTCCAAAACCGTTTGTTTTGCATTTATCATATTAAAAATGATTTAAACTAGTGGAAACAGCCGATCTCCAAGCACACAACGCCTCGCACCGCGAGGCGTTGTGTTTGTGCTTGTAGATCGTCTGTTTTCACTACTTTTGTGCGACGGCCTTGTCTGATGAAGCAGGGCTTTACTTTGCGAAAAGATTTACAAATTTGAAACTTGGAGATACGAGGTTTCTGCCCGACAGTGACGATATACATAGCTGTAGAACTTTACAAATACCAAACGTATGTACCGGTACATCATTTAGGTACATCATTTATTTTTTGTTTGTTCCCGTTTATTATTTGGGCAGCAATGAGAACATTTGCATTCCACTCTTTATTCGGTAAAATCTCGCTCTTTCGAACGACCATCATTTCGACCGGAGAGTTAGCGACTCACTCCACGGAGGTTAGGGTTAGGGTGAGGGTTAGAGTCGGGTGTCGGAAAGATGACATGTAGTAACAGTGACACGCTCCCCTTTATTCCTGAAAGGAAAAAAAAAAAGAAACAAAGCTAGTAGTATGAAAATCCACTCACCATTAATCAGACCCATATCAATGTCTAAGCCACTTCGGTCCTCTTCTATTTTGGCGTCCAAGTCTGACATCATCTCACCCTCCACCTCTTCGTGGGCTTCTCTCCCAGGTACGGTGAGTCGTTCTCGGTAGCCCATCGTTCCAACAAGCTCTCCATCTGTTGGAGACACCACGTTATCAGTATCATAAGGATTCATTGTGCTTTGTTCAATGACGTTTACCTGTGTTTGATTGTTGCTGAGCACCATATACAACACACACCAAAAGATGTTTGTGTATAATCACGACACAAGGAAGCTGCAGGGAAAATAGTTTGTATGACAGACAGACGTTCGGGTTTTAGGGGCTCCCTATGGACAGAAGTTAAAGTGGGATGTCAAAGCGATTCAAGTTTGTTGTACGCCCAGTCACATTGGCCAAGATTCGCGGGACGTGAAGCTTGGCCTAGATCTAGCCTACATCTAGCCTACAACTGGCCTACATCTGGCCTACATCTAGCCTACATCTAGCCTACATCTGGCCTACATCTAGCCTATATATGGCCTACATCTAGCCTACATCTGGCCTACATCTAGCCTACATCTGGCCTACATCTAGCCTACATCTGGCCTACATCGTCGTACAAAGCACTCAAAGTTTGTTGTGCGCCCAGGGTCACATTGGCAAAGCTTCACAGGATGTTTAATGAAATTAACTCATGAATAGCACCGCTCACTTTACACTAGGTGTGATTTTTTTTAAAGAAATAGGCCCCACCCACACACATATTCAAATGCATTCACAGGCAAATGGCAGTATCAAAACCCTGCTTGACTGGCACTATGACTGACATGACTCACGTCTCACGAGAAATATCACTGGCAACGGTGATATTTGTAGCTATTGTTGTGCAAAAACAAGGCAAATAAGTTTAGGGATGCAGGGTATTGGGGTAAGGCATGGACGAAAATATAGCTGCATATCTCCATCCCAATTTTATTGACGGTGCATTGTGGGAGTTGCAGTCCTTTTACCTCACTCACAAGGTCAAAGATTTACCTCGAAAGCACACTGCGTCGTGTCGAGAGTCTGTGTTGGGGTCCAGATCGATGGTGATCACTCCGACCATGCCTCCTCCACACTGCTCCTTGGCGATGTTTATGGGGTAACGGATAGTCTGGTCGGCCAGCCAGCCAGCGCTGCACACGTCCATGCCCTCCTTCCATGCCAGGTGCAGCTCTCCAGTCGTGGCCAAGCGGCCGCCCCGTTTGGCACACTGGACTCTAGCTTCGTAGAAGGTGAAGTCTTGCTCCGACGTGACGTAAAAGACCCTGCCTGGGTGGGAGAACAGAGAGGAGGGTTTGGGTTTAGGCTACATTTTGATGATTCAATAGTTTCAACAGAGCACGGAAGCACTTTCAGAACAGGGAGGGAAATAAGAGAGAGACTCGGCATGTGATTATATTATTTAAAGGCATATGTCACCCAAATTTTACTTACGGTATTTTCTATCAACAATATAGTGCCTCTGCGATGATATTGAATGTTTTCTTTGCTTGCTATTTGTTATGTCCATGAATTGAATACCAAGGACTTCCAACGTAAAAAAAAAGACTGTAAAAGGATTTATTTGGGATGTTCCTTTTAGGCAGGGTGTTTAACAGTACTTGTACTGTACTACATTTCTATTGCATTGACTATACTTGACTCTACAGTTCTCCATTTTTGTCTAATAAAATATTCAATCAATCAATCAATCAAAGACAATAGGGTACCAGCTGCCATTCCGGCATCGCCCCATTCCGACACTAATCCTATACCTAACCCTAACACTAACCCTCTATGGAAGTGTTGCCACTCCGACAATAAGAAGTCAATATCGGAATGGCAGCATGTTGGAATGGAGAGCGGCCCCCTTTGTTTCCCTGCTACGTACCCTAGTGTCTTTGAGGCACCATACTGTTCTTTTTTCACTCTATTATGACATTATTATTAAAGGTAGGGTAAGTGATATCTTTTGGTTAAAACAAAGCGTAGTTGTTCTTTTTGTTTCGTTTTTTGTTAAAAGGTGAAATGTATATTCTGATAGTACTCATTGCTATAGAGATAATAGAGTGTTTGTTCAGTAACAGGGGGTATCAGGAGAGAGAGTACCCATATATCATCTTAATGTATACTGTTCTAGTTAGTGTGCTAATTTCTTTGTGTCATCACTTCCAATTTCACTTGTTTAATGTTTATCCTGTTCGAGTTGTCCCTCCTGATTTGATCAAATTGGTATCCTGACCTGAGAGACAGGGACACGTTACTGAACAAACAATCTATAGCAATGAGGACTATCAGATTATAGAGCTATTTAATACTTATTATATACCTTTAACCTTGTGTATTGACTAGAGTTCATGCTTACAGGGATGATCATGCAGGATTACACCATACCACTGGTTTACTGTACCTGATTTCTTCTCAGCAAAACAATACACATCATAGGTCTCATGAGGCTCTCTTTCTCCATATGATCTCACTCCAGGAAATCCCTTTTTCTCTCCCCAGCAGCCGTCCCGGGCTTCACGGATGGGGTACCTGCAGTGGAGCACACAGGAATGAATGAATTAACAGTGACAATATGTTGAAGGTTCTGGAGAGTGTCAAGGGCCTTCAGTGAGTCTCAATTGTTTGTCTATCAACGTCTGCTTTGTATTCAGACATAAGAGGCAAACTCGGGCAAACCTCAACTTCTACTACATTTCCAAATCTAAATCCCTACTGAAGGGTGACAAATAATTCAGTGAGGCAGTGTTTTTTGGGGAGATCAACGTTCCTCTATCCCTTTATATCAAGAAGGAAGTATCGTTATGCAAAGAACAGTGTGATGTCCAGAACAACTGGTAAAAAGTGTGAAAGTCCTACCTGACGGTCTGGTCAGACAGCCAGCCAGCTCTACACTGACTGAGGCCGTCATGATAAGCAGCCCTGAGCTGAGCAGGTGTGGCGATGGAAGCGCTGTTCTGAGAACACGCTTCTTTCGCCTTCTCCAAGGTCAGGGTGTAATGGTCTGTGTAGTAGTGGAACACAATACCTGAGAGAGAGAGAGAGAGAGAGAGAGAGAGAGAGAGAGAGAGAGAGAGAGAGAGAGAGAGAGAGCGAGGGCGAGGGCGAGGGCGAGAGAGAGAGAGAGAGAGAGAGAGAGAGGGAGAGGGCGAGAGAGAGAGAGAGAGAGAGAGAGAGAGAGAGAGAAAGAGATCATACATTTCCTGCTCTCAATAGAGCATCGCAGTGGGCGTGGTTTACTGGTCCCACTAAAAAATATCCCGTTCATTTTCCTCATAGACTTTCACGAAAATATTTATAACAATTATGTTAAGCCTAGAACCAAGCCATCCAGGATTGCAATGAATCATGATTCATGACCATAAAACCTTTGTTTCTATGAAAAGAACATTTTGAAAATCGCTTAACAAAGGGTAGTTATTAAATGTAGTATATCAAATAATTTAATATTAAAATATGTTTTCACAATGAATTTATGGTCATGATTCACTGCAATCCTGGATGGCTTGGTTCTAGGCTTAACACCAGTAAGACTCCCTAATCGGGAGATAAGCGACCATCAGGTGGCAGCGTGATTTTAGGGCAAAATGTGTAGGAGTAGTGTCCAAAAATGTGTTTGAAAAAATCGGCCTGATGGTGGCGCTATATGGGAGAGATCCATGTTGATGAGATGAGTGTAGACATATTGTGTACCGATTTGCGTGATTTTAGGGCAAAATCTGTAGGAGCAGTGTCCAAAAATGTGTTTGAAAAAATCTGCCTGATGGTGGCGCTATATGGGACAGATCCATGTTGATGACATGAGTGTAGACATACTGTGTAGCAATTTGCGTGATTTTAGGGCAAAATCTGTAGGAGTAGTGTCCAAAAATTTGTTTTAAAAAATCGGCCTGAAGGTGGCGCTAAATGGGACAGATCCATGTTGATGACATGAGTGTAGACATACTGTGTACGGATTTGCGTGATTTTCGGCCATTACCGGCCTCATGGTGGTGCTAGAAGAGGGTCATGTGAGAATTGATGGGTTGTGGTTGTGGTTTGGTAGGCAAGGAGTGTGTGTGCAAAATCTGGCATGGATCGGGGCAACGGTTGCGGAGATATGAGCAGGGGAAAAGTGTGACGTGTGACAGACTGACAGACAGACAGACAGACAGACAGACAGACAGACAGACAGACAGCTGGTCGAGGTTTTGATAGTAAATGCGACCTGACGGTCGCAATAATTGTTGTAAATATTTTTGTAAAAATCTATGGGGAAAATGAATGGGAGATTTTTTAGTGGGACCAGTAAACCACTTCCGCTGCGATGCTCTATTACTGCTGGTTTTAAAGACATTTTACAGTAACAGACTGGAGGCGTACCTTGAACCTGAATGTCCTGAGTGTCGTAGTGTTCCTCGATGCCATATATCACCTCGCACTGGTACGTCCCAGAGTCTTTGGAGCGCACCTCTGTGATCTCAATGGTGGCATCGGTGGGATCCAGCGGGTAGTTGACCATGGTCACGCGGTCTCTGTACCCCCTCTCCACGTGGACCTTTCCGTTCATGGCCGCCAGGATGAGCGTGATGTTGTTCTCGTTGATGTAGGTCCACTTGATGGGATGGGAGAGCGGCGGCATGCGCGGGGCGGTGGGGTCGTTGTCTGTTTTTAACTGGAGGTAGCACGGCAGCGACACGTTGCTCCCCAGAACGGGGCGGAGTGGCATCTCAAAGGGGATGCTTACGATTTCTGGGGGTGGAGAGGGATGAATAGTGAGAACAACATAACTGGGCTCAATCAAGAGATCGAGACCACTGATAACATACTGTACCAATCAAGAGATTGAGGCAAAAATAATCAAGCCCCCATAGCCCGGCAGCTTAGTGACTCAATCATTCACTTTGTGATACAAGCAAGTTAGCCACTCAAAAAAGTGCAATATACCATTTTCCAAAAACTGTTACAGAAAAAAAAAAAAAAAAAAAAAGAATCTGCTTTAAGTAGCATGTGAGGGGTAAAACTAGTCAAAACGGCCCCCACAAAACTATGGTTTAGCGATGAGAAATCACTTTCCACCAGTTTGTGGGGTCCGTTTTTAGCCCAAGGAATATTTTTCGTGCAAAACAAATGCTTGCAATGGATTCAGAATCATGAAAAAACCCTAGTTTGACCCCTCACATGCTACTTAAAGCAGATTTTTTTTTGTATTGTTTTCCTGTATAGTAAAGTCAATGGGACCCAACTTTTTTTGAAAAATGGTGGCCATAATGCATTTTTTGAGAGGCTAACTTGCTTTTTGTAAAAAGTAGGCCCTTGGCATTGTTCATGCCAAATGTGGTGCTTGTATCACAAAGTGAAAGATTCTTCCAAAAAAATGACTGCTTGACTACCAGGACCGGGAGGGCTTTTTGAAGCAAAAGTTTCCAAGTGGCCAAATAGTACTGTATGTTTGGGCCCACTCCGCTTTCACCCACTTGTTTACACCTGTGACGTAGCCTCGCATCACCAGGCTTTCCGCTGGGGGAAAGCCTGGTCTTCGTTTACTAAACGGGCCGTTTGATCCGGTCGGGAGCGGAAGAGCTCCTACGTTTTTCTGTAGTCCAAAACGGACTACATTTTGGCCGGAAACAACGACCGGAAACAGTTTCAACCCAGTTAGCGCATGCGCAAGTAGTTAGCGCATGCGCAAGTACGGGTTAAAACTGTTTCCGGTCGTTGTTTCCGGCCAAAGTGTAGTCCGTTTTGGACTACAGAAAAACGTAGGAGCTCTTCCGCTCCCGACCGGATCAAAAGCCCGAAATTGGAAGCCAGCCCAGGCTACCTGTGACGTGACAATGAAGTTGATTCTGATTCTGACAACCACACACTCTAAAGCACTGTTTCCCAAACACGTAAAGGGCTTTGCACACAGCCCTGTTGCGTTTTTTTTCTCCATTTGCTGCATGATTAAAACGCATTGTGCAATGCAGTGCGCAATCCGCACTGCGGATCCGAAAAGCATTCATAAAAGGAGTCAATGAGTTTTTACTGCACGCGAAAAGATGCACGAATCGAGCTGGGTTCAATCGAAAAAAGAAAAAAAAAATTGTCTGTTTTTTCTGTGCGAAAAAATCGCTCCTGTCTGCAAAGACCTTAAAAATCTCATGATCTTTTCCTACATTTACAACACGAAGCAACTGGTTGTGAGCTTGTAGAGCTGCCGTTTTCACTAGCTTGGGTCCACGGCAAACGTCTAATTTCTCTTTTGGGTCTCGAGCTAACAGGTTTGGGAACCACCTCTCTAAAGGATTCACCTTGATAACACATTGCGTCATAGCGGGAATCGGCGTTGGGGTATCCCGTCCGGTTGGGGTGCAGGTAGATGGTGGTCACTCCCAGCTTCCCTCCTCCGCACTGGGGCCTGGCGATGTTTATGGGGAAGCGGACGCTCCGGTCGGCCAGCCAGCCGGCCTGGCACACGTCCATGCCCTCCTGCCACGCCAGGTATATCTCTCCGGTGGTGGCCAGGCGGCCGCCACGTTTCACACAGTGGGCTTGAGCCTCGTAGAAGCTGAACTGCTCTGGTGACGTGGCGTAAGAGACCCTGCCTGGGGGGACGGAGGATGGGTTGGGTTACATCAGGGACGTGCAGAGAATGTTAGAGAGTTAGAGAAACATCGAAAATAGCAGACCTCCAAGCTCACAACGCGTCGCGCTGCAACGCGTTGTGAGCTTGGAGGTCGGCTGTTTTCGGTGCTTTATACCACAATAAACTAAGCATTTTCAAGTCAATACTGGAGATGTGTCGTAACGCCATTGATTTCTACACAGAGAGGGCAATTCTTTCAACACAAGATGCTGCATTCAAGTTCAGGAGAGTTTGGACAAGACAATTCTCTTGAATGCTGCCTTCAGGTATGATATGGAAAGAGGGCACTTGCGTTTCTTTCACCATAGTAAAAACTGCATTCATGGTCTGGAGAGGGCACTTTTTACAGATGGATAAAAGGGCAGGGGCTCAAGCCCCCTTTGATGTGTATGTGTGCACGTGCCTGAGTTACATTCTGATTAACCTCACATCACCAGACTAGGGATGGGACGATATGAACATTTCAGGTCACGATTGTTGCGACCAAAATAATAGCGTTTTACGATATTATCGCGATAATCAAAATATCCCCAACATCCATTATTCTGGGCTGGAATGTTTGCCAAAAATAGCAGATCTAAAAGGTCACAATAGATCTGCTTTTTTTGGCAAAGAGATCTGGTAGAGAGTGAAAGAAAAAAGACTGTATCAAGTACTGTCATATATCATGGCAGGACGGTCGTGAGAGACAACCGTCATGTTTCGCATGGCTACGCCGCATCAAGGGTTTTTATTGGGTAGGCCCTAAAATGATGATGCCCTTGAACGCAGATAATTATTTTGGGTTATAAAACTGGTCCCGGTTTGTTAACTCCGTACAAAGTGTAGTCCATCTGATGACTACAACATGACGTTATTTCCGCTCCCGACCGTATCAGAAGGGAGAGTGTTTTTTGCAGGTCTTTCAGTCCGAAAGCAACTGTGTTAAGGCAGCGGAAGCTTGTGATTGGCTGCGTGGAGGTGACGAAAGTCAGGGGGACGGAGATACACCTAACCTTAACCCTAACCCTAACCTCAGTAAAACTAACACTGGTGAATGCTAACCTGCCGACACTGGTGAATGCTAACCTGGAGAATGTTAAACTGTTCGGACCAACGGTGCTTAACCCAGTTGCTTATTTGATACACTCAGACTTAAACACCTGGATTTTTCTGGCTAAATGTCTTGAATAGAGCATGGTAGCACTTTCAGAAGGGGGAGGTAGACTCTCAATCTCAGTCTGTGATGAGATTAAATACTTTAAGTTTATGGTTGGTTTCAGATACTCAGGAGCTCTCTTCTGTTATTGACAACTAATTTTACAGTTTACTTTCAATTATCCTGATGCAATAATAACCACCCATCTGACACTCCAGTCCAAACATATTAAAACAAACGTGAGGAGTTCCCATGTGTGTAGTCTGTGTACCTGACATCTTCTCAGCAAAGCAGTACGCATCGTAGGTCTCGTCAGACTCTCTGACTCCGTACGTTCTCACTCCAGGAAGTGATTCTTTGTCTCCAAGGCACTCATCCCGGAGTTTGTGGATGGGGTACCTGCATCCAAACACACAGGTGTCCATTAATCACCGGTCATTTGTAGGCGATACAAGGAAATGTGTAACTTTTACCGTGTGGGATGTCGAATGTTCTGGAGAAGGGTGGGAATTTATGTTGTTATTATATCGACATTGTGATATGAGAACATATATATATATATATTGTCTGGATATATATTTTGGATGTTGTAATATCATGATATGGCATGCGTGTAGCATTGTTTTATAAACGGCAGTCTGTGTATCAATTTATCAAAAATTGATATCTGATACCGAAAATAATACATAGATATTTTTATAAATAAAAGAATAAGAATAAGAATAAGAATGTTTTGTAATGTTATATATTGTCAGAATCTGGGGGGGAAATCCATACTGGGTTTTGTGATGTACATTATCGGCAGAATCAGCTTTGTTTGCATTTGTCTGTGTGCTAAAATAGTGACTTTCAGAGCTGTTGACTGCTGTACAACGTAAGTCAATGAGGAGACTATTTTTGAATTATTAATGTCTATTCAATGGCATAATGGAGCAATAGGCCTATATCTCGCCAACTGGACTAGTTACATCATGACCAGGGCTGTAAAGATTAAGGCATTTTACTTGCCTTCGCTGAAAATAATTGCGACTAACGATTACATTTTTGTTTCTGTCATTGAACATTAAAACATTATGAATAAAACTCTGTTTGGCTTTTAGGCTTCGTAAACAAATTAAGATCATTTCATAACTATACTTTAAAAAGAAACATGAACACTGGAAATAGCCATCTAACAAGCTCAAAACAAGCTTGTAGATCGGCTATTACCACTATTTTAGAAAATGTTTGAATAATGATTCAATTATTATGACAATTATCAACAAAAAAAACGATTATGTGATACTGTAATTGTGACAGGCCATCAACTACACAACCCACACCACTACCTAAGTGTCCTTGCTCTTTAAATCCAGAAGGAGGCGCCATTCTATCCTATCCTACAGGTATATCCAAATTGGCGGACAGATCGCGACCACATCATCATCACGCTCATGTCACTGTGACTCAGCCATAACCATTTAAGGAGTTCCCAATGCACTCAAATATGGAGTATGTTGTCTAACCTCAATGTGTCATCAGGGCATAAGTCGCACACATATCAGTCAGGTCAGGGCCGGTTCCTGGCATAAGCAACATAAGCGGTCGCTTAGGGCCACAACCATAAGGGGGCCACATCACAGGGAGAAGACTGCAACGCGTTTTGAGCTTGTAGATCAGCTATTTTTCACTATATGCATTGTGGAGTGAGTGTGAAGTGGCCCTCTCGACATGTGGCCAAGACCCGCAGGTTAATATCGGAATACTGATATATTATTGATTTCAGCTGTTACCCACTTTAATTACTTCCAATTTAAAAAATTGTGAAAATAATGGATCATCGCAATGCTTGTAGATCTATTTTTTTACAATATGCATTGTGGCCCTCTGGAGTGATTGTGAAATATAGTGGCCCTCTCCATCATCTAAGTTGCCCACTCCTACCCTATCCAAATGCTACTTATTATTTTAATGTGCAATAAAATTAAGATCTCACACAAGACACAACAGAATTGAAAATATGCCACATACTGTAGAGTTGAATAGGCCTACAAGTTGCAATTTGAGACCAAAAGAACACAGGATGAAGGTGTGTGATGTTTTGTATGAATCTGATTCAAATCAATTGTTGTTTTTTCTTGTTATAACATTACACTCATGTTGACAAATTAAACAGTGTCTAGAAATAGATGTATTATAATAGTTATATCTTGGTTTTGAAATGTTTTTCATTAGAGCATAGGCCTACATGTTTCTGTTTTAATAGCTTTTAACTAACCAGAGAGAATGATCTAATAATGTTTTACCTCCATTGTAAACTTTATTGTGTGTTATAGGTAGAACTGTCTGATCTGTGCCAAAATGCAGATTTCTATGCATTTCTGGGGTTTTGACCGCCCCTCAAAACCCCCATTTTTTTCGGCCGCCCGCCTAGCGGGCGGCTAGGATGTATCCCGTATTTGAATCTCTGGGAGTTGGCAACCCTATGTGTGTAGTTAGTAGATACATGCTTGAGTGCTAACAACAGACGCCACATGTTCTACTAGATAGAAGAAGACGTTATTATTTATAACTTTGGTTTTGGCGATTCAAAGACAGTTAATAAGTGCGCGCGTCCGTCAGTGGGGGGCCACCTAAAATAATCTTGCTTAGGGCCACCTGAACCCTAGAACCGGCCCTGCAGTCAGCTCCATATATGGAGCTCTAGAACAGTGGATCTCAAAGTGGATTCCAGGGACTCTGTGGGTTCCTTTGGTCTAAATTGACCCATACAAGTCTGTAACTCTGACAGTGAAACCAAATGGACCCTGACGGGTTCATTTGGTTCCATTTGTACACGGTCGGAGTTAAGGAGAGACCTTGAAATTTGAAAGTTTGAGAAACACTGCTCTAGAACAATCATAGGTGTAAGGGCCGCTAATATGTGGCCCAAACTCTGGGTGTGTATTCTGTATTTTCAAGTTTGAGGTTTTTCCTTCATACTTTGACTTGTAAAGGTCTGTGACATTAATTCCTACCTGACGCTCTGGTCAGACAGCCAGCCAGCGTCACACTGGCTGAGGCCATCATGATAAGCAGCCTTTAGCTGAGCAGGGGTGGCGATGGAAGCACTGTTCTGAATACATGCTGCCTTGGCCTGCTCAAACGTCAGGGTGTAATGGTCAATGTAGTAGTGGAACACAATACCTGAGAGAGAGAGAGAGCGAGAGAGAGAGAGAGAGAGAGAGAGAGAGAGAAGGGGGGGGGGGTGTAAGAGAAGTGTGTAGAACACTGTTTCCCAAATAGTGGGTCGGGACCAATTGTTATGGGTTACGACTCGAGTAAAAGTCTCATCTTTTCCTACATTCAAAATATATATATACTGTTTATATATACGGTAAAAAATACATATACTTCTTTTAATATATTTTCTTTTTAAATACATAAAAAAAATGTATAGGGGACCATACCTATGTTCCCCAGGTTCTATGTTCTCCAGGTTCTATGTTCCCCACTTACCACCTAAACCTAACCTTAACCCTAAACCTAACCTCAGCAAAACTAACGTTGGTGAATGCTAACCTGGTGAATGCTAACCTGGTGAAATGCTAACCTGCCGACGCTGATGAATGTTAACCTGGTGAATGTTAACCTGTGGGGAATATAGAACCTGGGGAGTGAACGGAGCTAAAAGCTCACAACGTGGCGTGAAGCGCCCCGTTGTGCGCTTGTAGATCTGCTATTTTCACTAGTTTGGGTCCCGGGCAAACGTCTAATCTCTCTTTTGGGTCTCGACCTGAAAGGTTTGGGAACCAGTGGCGTAGCATATGGGCTACTGCTTGAATAACACAACAGACTACAACTCACAACTACCTTTGGTTTTAATGACATTCTATAACTCAGGTGAACTGGTGTCGTCGTACCTTGAACCCGGATGTTCACAGAGGCAAAGTGTTTCTCTGTGCCGTACAGCACCTCGCAGCGGTACGTCCCAGAGTCTTTGGAGCGCACCTCTGTGATCTCCATGGTGCCGTCGGTGGGGACCAGGAAGTAGTTGACCATGGTCACACGGCCTTGGTACTCCGCCCCCACACGGACTTGGCCGAACGACGCCATCAGGATGAGCTTTTCCGCGTTGTTCTCGTTGATGTAGGTCCACTTGATGGCGTGGGAGGAGAGGGGGGCGACGGACTCGGACAGGTCCTGGACGTGGCACGGCACCACCACCTTACTGCCCAACAGGGGGCGCATTGGCGACGCCACGGGGATGCTGACACTCAGTGTGTGAAGGTCTGGAGGAGGAGAGGGGTCGGAGGTGTTAGTTGGGAACAGGGACGTGCAGAGAGTTATAGAGAGGCAGAGGCTGAAATTTCTAAAAGGGCCTTTTGGTTAAAGTATTGAAAATAGCAGACCTCCAAGCTCACAACGCGTCGCTTGTTGTGGAGTAAAACGTACAATATTTGCCTCTGAGATCGCCTACTACTTAAAGGAGCTATAGTCAACTTTTTCATTGTAGGGCCGACACTTTGTTTTTATCCTAGTCTATAGACTAGAATGTAAACAAAGTGTTGGTCTGACAATGGCCAAAATGATTATTTTATCATTATTTTACGCTTTTTGTGGTCATTTTTGAATAGAAACACATATATGAAGCTAATTTTAAAATATTTTCGAAAGATTTTTATTTTAGCATCCATATTTCAAGAAAAAGTTGACTATAGCTCCTTTAAGTACAGTACTTGAGTAAATGTTACTTTTATACCACTGCTATTTCTTTTCTTCATTGTGCGTTTGTAAAAGGACAACTTTGTTTTTTTACAACAAGGGTTCATATTTTAGATAGTCATTAGAAAAAAAGAAAAGATGAGTGTTGTTTGTTTTCATGTACTTCTTTCTATTGTTTTAGTGATTTTAACAATTTCGATTTGAATGCATGCCCCCAGGTTGGGGGCATGCATGCAAGTGGCTAAATATGTCTTTTTTTAGACACAATAAGCCCATTCCCAAGATGCACCACAATCATTTCATGGGCAGATGTGACTTATGGGGGCTGGTGTAAATAGTAACAAAGACATTGCTGACTTATTGTGTCTAAAAAGACATATTTAGTCCCAAAATTGCTAAAACAATAGAAAGCAGTAAATGAAAACATTTTAACACTCATCTTTGCTTTTCTCTAATTACAATCTAAAATATGAACCCTTGTTGTAAAAAAGTTGTCCTTTAAATAGTTGTGCGTATTATTTTGTCTGCAAATATTATTGCTGTTAGATAGTGTTTACATATCTTCTAGAGTTATTGTGGAGTCACAGTGCCCTTCACTGTGGAGGTGCTGATAAAGGCTGAACTACGGCAAATCTTGTGTACAGGGGTGTCGCACCAAATTCTGGGCCCTGGTCCAAGGATTCACTGCGGGGCCCCCATGAATGTTCTTCATAGGGGGAGGGGGTTAAACCCATTTAGACTGGTAACTCATTATTACGCATTATTTAGTGCATTAACTATTGAAAAATAGCAGATATACAAGCTCACAGCTGCTTTGCACAAACTTTCACGACTTTTCAAAAATAGCAGACAATAGCGGCACCGCTGTGAGCTTGTATATCTGCTATTTTTCAATGGTTAAAGCATGAAATAATGAAGGCCCCTCCACCTTGGGCCCTGGTAACTCACTCCAACTTTACCCCCCCTTGTGACGCCCCTGCTTGTATATTCCGACGTGGAGACACCTGGCTGAAACTACGGGAAACACCGACTGTAGTCCATTGTAGTCCATGGAAGAACTGAGATTTAGAGTTGAAAATCAAGTTCAAAATAAAATATGTCCGCACAATATCGTTAAAAGCCGAACATTTGTGACTTTTTAAAACTAAGCTCAGAGTATGTTAAAGTTGGCAGTCATAAAAAAGTGGGTGGGGAAAAAGAATAATAAAACAAAACTTAAAGAGCATGGAATAAGCCTACTTGCTGCCCAGCAAGCCCACCTATGAAGTTTCTAGGTCAAAGAAGTATGAAAAAGGAGAAAAGGTCCAAAGCTTTGTGAATAATAATAATGATAATGATAGTGACACAACATGAGTGCGTTTGCTTCCCAGAGATCCCACTAATAATAAATACATTTACAATAATAGTGAAACGAGTGTGTGTTACCAAATCACAAACATTTTATACACATTTCAGCCAGGATCTTTAAAAAAAACATATTCAAATAACATGTCTGTATGAAGTATGGGCTCTTAAAGGAGTAGTTCACCCCCAAAATGACTTTTTTCTATTGATGAGTCCCCCATGGAGACTTGAGTTCAATAATATTTTTTGTATTTGTTGTATTCCTAAGACAAAAAGAAAATGATAGTAAATCTACACCCATTGATTCTGGATGGGGACCCAAATGCATGGGCCTGGATGGGGACCCATGGGTCAGAATCAAGGGGGGGTAAATTTAGGGTCAAGAGTCAAGTAAATCTACCCCCATTGATTCTCACACAAATGCATTTGGGTCCCCATCCGGGGCCTTGTATTTGGGTAAATTTACTATAATATATTTTTTGTCTTAGGAATGTGACAAATACAAACTAAATATTATTGAACTCAAGTCTCCATGGTGTGACTAATCAATAGAAAAAAGGTCATTTTGATTCCTTTAACAACTAACCTTTGTGTTCCTTCTTTTCCTTCTTGTTGATTTCCAGCTCCGTTTGCAGATCGGCCACCAAGTCCCTCTGCACTTTGGCGTCGTCCTGGCTGGCCGACGCGCTGGCCTCAACCATCTTCAGGTTCGCTTTCTGCTCCACCAGGATGGCTTCCAGGTTCTGCACCATGGTTTCCAGCTGGCTCAAGCGGTCAGGCGGGCCATCGCTCCCTACCTGGACCACATCCTCAAATAGACAGAGGAGTAAAACAAGCAAAGACCCACAACCCTTCATTCTGAAATAAGAGTCACTCTAGATACTGTGTGCAGCTGCCTTACCCATCCATCTTATAAACAACCGCCGGACACGCGTCACACGTCAAAATAAAGCCAAGGACCATCGGAGAGCTGAGACGTGATAAGAGCTGGCAGCAGACACGTGCATAGACATCAAAGGGAGCTTGAGCCCCTGCCCTTTTATCCGTCTGTAAAAAGTGCCCTCTCCAGACCATGAATGCAGTTTTGACTATGGTGAAAGAAATGCAAATGTCTTCTTTCCATGCCATACGTGCCCATACATGCCCATACCTGAAGGCAGCATTCAAGAGAATTGCCTTGTCCAAACTCTCCTGAACTTGAATGCATCATCTTATGTTGAATGAATTGCCCTCTCTGTGTAGAAATCTCCAGTATCAACTTGATTATGCTTAGTTCAGTGTGCAAGCACCGAAAATAGCCGACCTCCAAGCTCACAACCTTGGAGGTCTGTTATTTTCGATATTTTCACCAAAAGGCCCTTGTAGAAATGTCAGCCCCTGCCTCTCTAACATTCTCTGCACGTCCCTGGCTGGCAGGGTTCAATTTCAAGTTCACCGTCCCATCTCAAGTTTAAAAGAGAGGGTGAAATGATTGTCCGCACAAGCTTCCACTAATTGCCATTTCAAAAGATAATCGTGAGATACGGAAAATGTCAAATAACAAAAACGGCAATGTCAGATATAAGTAAGGTGTGCACAGTGTATTTGTATGGCTCTGAAAAGAGTGGGTGCAAATATATTTAACGTCATTGTTATTTTATACATTTACAAGGGTTGTTTGTCTAGTGTGTACCTCACTAACTTTATTTATTTTATTATTTCATTTATCGGTTTGTTTCATATATCAACACACACTAGGGCATTAACGACTTGTGATTTTTGCAAGTCGACTCGACTCAGTAAAAAGTTGAGTTGAAGTCGACTTTGGGGGGGTCCCCAGATGATTAACTTAATGTGCAACATTGTTTTCTCACTCAACTGTAAACAAACCAACATAAAGTTTAAGTATATAGAGGGTATCTTCACATTTCTAAAGTGCCAATTTAAGGACTTTTTAATACCTCTAAAATGACAAATTAGAGGCAGAAATTGTGAAAATAGCCGATCTACATGCTCACAACGCCTCACATCGCGAGGCGTTGTGAGCATGTAGATCTGCTATTTTCACAATAGAACCATGTTATTCCAAATGTAATGTAGCACTGTAATATTGGATCATTCCGTTCTTGACAATAAGCAATCCTACTGTTTGAATCCCGTACAGATCCACACATGGAGCAAAAATAACGATAGAAAAAAATACAAAGGACTTTTTTTTTCAACTTCGACTTTCGACTTCTCTGGTAGGAGTCGACGATGAAGTCGACTCAGTCGACTTTTTCGTTAATGCCCTAACACACACAGTGCATCTCCACTACAAATGGACCAATAACCTGAAATTATTGCTAAGATAGCTATTTCTTCAATAAACATAAACCTCAAATGTTTTCTGTGCTGTGGAATAATGTCTTTCTTTATTCATCGTTGTACAAGCACCTTGCTATTTTATAATCTAACGTGTAAGGTTGTGTAAGGGCCTGCATGGCTTGTGAAAAACATTGAAGTGAGGGTGACATTCATCCTTGTTCTACTGATAATGAAATATTTTAGATTCAAGACGCCACTTCCTAAAGACTGGGTGCAGTAGAACTATGTTATGAGAACAGCTTGTGACTACATGAGGTTATAGTTTAATAAACAATTGAACTGAAATAATGTTGCCTACATATCTGTTTGACCGAAAGATGTATTTATCACTGAGATAGCACTGACTTGGAATTAAGTTGGGTCAACACATTCAAAAGAGTTATAATGTTGACACAAAAACTGCTTTGATGTGGTGAACTATTTTTGGAGTGAAGTAGAATAAAATATAAAGCAGAAAATATGCCCTAAAATATTACTTATTAAGTTATAAAATAAGGTATAATCATGTCAAATTAATGTGTAAGGGCCTGGCTTGTGACAAACATTGTACTTTTAACCCACACAGTGTTGACTATATGCATGTGCATACAGTACGTCATGTGTCAACATACACACTTTTTGGGTTGACACACAATGCCACACATCATCCCTGTCAATCTCACACCCTGCATCATATCAGGTACTTTGGGACTAACGGAAAAGTAAAACATGAGGGTATAGAGCCGATACTATAGAAGTGTAAAAGCGACAATAAACAGATGTAGGTAATCCAGATTGTAGGAATATTTGTTGATCTACTGCTTAGGCTTGACATGATACTGGATTTCTAATTTCGATACGATATTTTTGAAAAAATGTGATACTTGATACCATTTTCGATACCACTCAACAATTTTAGTGCAATTTTTTTTTTTTTATTATTTAAAGAAAAATACAGAACTATTTGAGGTAGATGGTAGTGCACTGTTTAAAGGCCTGGCTTTGATGTTTTCACATTCTAAGTACAAATAGGCCTTTAAAATAACTAGGAATAAGCTAAAGTAGGAAGGATACACATAAAAGTAACGTTGGTGTAAACCAACGCGAGAGGTAAAAACTGAGTATTATCGATACTATGGAAGAGTCATATTGAAAATCAATACTATAATCAAAATTGAGACTTTTTGATAAATCGATATTTTGACAACACTACTACTGCTGCACTATGATTGGTAAAAACAATAGAGGAGGGAGACCAATGTATAATGATTTTTTTAATGATTAGGCAAAATGAACAAAAAAATGGCTCAACCTTACAAACGTGTTCGTTAATCGTTAGGCATATTTAAGCATGTGAGATATCACATATATAGGGAAAGGGTCATGATCGCTTGAGTTCAGGGCAGGCAGCTGTGGGAAAGGTGTGTCACTTTGAATGGTACCAGGTTGAATGGATAGACATAAACCACAGATGTTTTCTGTGGTGTGGAATAATGCATTAATTCATCTTTGTTCGAGTACTGTCTTCTAAGCATGTGTAACGGCCTGTCTTGTGACAAACTCTGAAGTGAGGACGTTCATCCTTGTTTCTCTGATAATCTGAAATAGTTTAGATTCAAGACGCCACCACTTCCTACAGACGTGGTACTGTGGAACATGTATTGTTATGAAAACAGCTTGTGACTAAGACATAAGCTTCGTCTTATCTATGTGTATAACCATGGCCTGAACTTTGCCTTTGGCAGAGAACCATTTGACCACTGTACTCTGTTCTGTATGTAATTCTCCAGTGAGCTCATGCTGTACAGATATACAGTCATTTAGAAATACTCACACAAAGAAAACGATGTAAAAGATGCATCTTGTAAAAGTAACTTTTTACTTGATATTACTGACGTCTGTGAGTTTGTGTTAGATCAAACTGTTACATAACGCCTTTATCCAAAGCACGTTACATTCACACACCAAAGGAAACCATGCAAGGCACCAGCTTGCTCATAGTAGTTATGGGTCTATAATGGTGTCTATCTATGGTGTCCTGCTAAAAGACACTTCAACCCCAACCCAGGGGAGCCTGGAATCGAATCAGAAACCTTTCAATTCCAAGGAGGCTGCTCTACTTCCTGAGTCACTGTCCTAAGACACAATATCACACAAGGATGCCTCTCTGTAACTCTCTGAGCTCTCAAATATTATAACACCTTAAATAAGAAATCACGAAAGTAGCACGGTACATTATGAAGATGTATGATGATGATATTGTCCAACCAGAAAATGGACATATGGATAGGGACATAGTTGCCTACATACGGTATACACAGGGACATACACCCAGTCAGGTATTGGAGTGGCTAGCACCGCTCAAATACATATTATCCACACACTGTACAGTACACGTATGCCTAGTACAGATTCTAATCAACGCTTTCCTGCCATGTCAATCTTTAATCCACACAATTTTGACCATAAAGTGTATAAATCATTTTAAGTGCAGAACACACACTTAATCATGCAGCACATGATGGTGATAACTGGTTCAAAGTCCATGACCCAATGACTGATTCTCAGGATAATCTGCTGCCTTGGCACAGTGCTTTGGCAGCCTCTGTAAAACATTCACAGGATCGTTGTTGCCTTTTACCAGTGCAACAGACAATGTTGTGTCTTGCTCAAAGTGCTTAAAATAAATGTCCTTCCCTGGTCTAATTTCTTAAAGATCAATACATTTTCTATGATTTTTGAGAGGCATGCAAAGTCCCAAATTAATAAAAAGCAATCCCATTTTGTAGTGAGCGGTGGATCAAATTTTATACGGCCAGTGGCTTCATTCCTAAATTGTATTATAAACGGCCCGCCAGCACCGTCAAACAAGAATATTATCCCAGGGTATAATTTGTCAGGATTCCTTGTTGTCTCATTCTGAAGGGGTTAAAGAAAGGCTATTTTATTGTATTTTGCTATTTTATTGTATTCTTTACCTTGCACAAGTTATTTGTGTTTTGATCAGAGCAACACCTGACATATTGATGATGATAGTAAATATAGTTTAAATGCAATGTATAATATCGTCGTTGTCGGGTGAAAACCTTGTATGTCCAAAACCGTTCGTTTTGCATTATCATTTTAAAAATGGTTTAAACTAGTGAAAACAGCCGATCTACAAGTTTCTGGATCTGCTGTTTTCACTACTTTTGTGCAACGGCCTTGTATGATGAAGCAGGGCTTTACTTTGGGAAAGAACGTACACATTTTAAAGTTGGAGATACAAGGTTTCTGCCCGACAGTGACGATATGTGACTTTGTTATGGTCTGACTGAAAGTACATGTCAGGAGATATAGTCAGCCCTTGGGTGTTTTAATATTTTCTGTGACTTTAAGTCTTTAAATGTCTGAAAACGCGAATTACTAAAAAATAATTATAATATCCGACACTGATGACAGTGCTGTCAACAGTCTATGAAGCTATGTGAAATCTATGAACAAGTTTAATTTGTATCACAATTTTTTACAATACGTGGTAGTTGGGGTCCCCGGGTCCCTTCATCTGTCTCAGCTAAGAGGTCACAGCCTGAAAAATGTTGAAGACCCCTGATCTAAAGATATACAGGGACTGAAAATGGTAAATCATCATATACTGTAAACTACAAGGACCTAACAGACAGGCAGAGTTCGAGCTGATGCTGATATCTGAATATGGTCCTATTATTACTAGGTCCTACGGTCTGTACAATAATTGTAAAAAATGTGACCCATCTCCCCTCACTGATCGAGAGAGGCAATACAATTACAGTAAAAGCCATATGAAATGATCAGATTAAATGACAATGTCAGTAACTACTGTACTTACTGTAGGCGTGTGAAAGACAAATACATTGCCAAGTTGCCACACATTAAAATCCTGTGATTATTTATCCATTTGTAACTGAGAATATACAAATGTAACCAAATCTAAAATGTCACCCAAATATTAAAAAGTAGAGAATGAGCATGTGATTATTAAAGGCTTAGTTCAACAATAGAACTATGGAGACTTGAATTCATGGATATTTTCTAGTTTCTTTTTCATTCCTAAGCCAATAATTTGATGACCAGCAGTGGTCTATGGCAGTGTTTCTCAAAGTGGATTCCAGGGACTCTGTGGGTTCCTTTAGGGAGGTCTAAATTGACCCATACAAGTCTGTAACTCTGACAGTGAACAAATAGAACCAAATGGACCCGCATTTGTACACGGTCAGAGTTGAGGGGAGACCTTGAAATGTAAAAGTTTGAGAAACACTGGTGTATGGAGACACAAAGATCCTGCTTTGTTCCCTATGGACTGGAGACACAAAGAGTCCAGCAAGAGCCGCTGATTTCCGCGTCGAAGAGTCTCCACAGAATTTTGGCTTAGGAATGCAACAAAACATTTGGGGGTGAACTGTCCCTTTAAGCTGGGATGCCAAGTTAAGAGATGGGCACAGGCACAATGAGAGGTCTCGTGGTATGTATTTACATACTGTAAACAGAAACACTCAGCTATCTGGTTATGCTATGTTTGCATATGCTGACACTATTACGACGTAAGGTTGGCTTAGCTCAGGAGAAACCATCATTAGAGCATGCAGGGTTCCCGAAGGGTTCTCGGTTCGAATCCAGGCTCCCCCTGAGTTAATGTCGAAGAGTCCTTGAGCAAGACTGAGTCTGAACCCCTAGTTGCTCCCGGTGAGCAGGTTGGGGGGAAATCTCGCTTTTTCGACGGCACGTCATCTCGACTAAGGGTTAGGTTTAGGCATAGTTTTACTGAGGTTAGGGTTTGGATTAGGTTTAGGCATAGTGGTTTACATTCACCAGGTTAGCATTCACCAGCGTCGAAAAGACATTTACTTACAGTATATGGATAAAGGAACAACCCTCTTCTTTCTGCGGCATTAGCTAAACTAAAACAACTGCGAGCATTTATCTCAGCTTAACTCTGAGCATAGGCTTCGTCCTTGGTTTCCTGTCTCTTAACACTCTAAATAACAATGCCAAAAAGATTAGGCAAAAAAGAAACACACTTGCGATGAGATGTTTTATTAATGCAGTGATATGTAGGGATGAAAATGACAGTGAGTTTAGGCTTTGAATTCTGTCTGACTGGGCTACAAAAGGCTGAGTCAGTTCGTACTCTAATGTTGCTAAAATGCATTGAGAGAGACACGATTTTTGCATTCCTTGTTGAACAATAAGAATGCTTCTGCTGATTTCAAAGGATCCTGTATGGCAGGATATCAAGGCATAATAAGTAAGCTGAAAGAGTATAGAGTACTTAAAGCACAATATACAGTACAGCACATTATAATAAACTAACAATATAGATTTGATCTTTCTTACATGGCTTCAGCCTTTGTTAGTTATTATGATAAATAAATGAATTGAGTGTTCCAAGGCCTATATTACAGGTGTTTGGAATCACAGTCCCTAATCATTGTGATTAACAAGAAAATGAAATGAGTAGACTGTATCGTCTTTTAAAGGTGCAAAAGCTTGATTTTATCACATTCTTTTGTTTTCAGGCAATTCTTCTTAGGTTGTGGCTCCTGGACTGTCAGTGTCATACCCATGATGCATTGTGTGAGCCAGAGTAGAGCTGAGCCACCCAGGGGTGTCACACCAAATTCTGGGCCCTGGGTACAAGGATTCACTCACATTTTGTGCTTTAACTATTGAAAAATAGCAGATATACAAGCGCTCACAGATAGATATAATCTGTGATATAGATAGATATAGATATTTCAAATCCTTCTAAGGTTTTTTTTAAAAACCTTTGTGATACAAATATTTTCATGTGAAGGAACCCCAAAATTATATGTATTTGGCCGCGGACCCCCATCTCAAAATATTTAGTTCCAGGGACCCCTCAGAAGCAAAATTTGAGTTAGAAATGTTCACTTAAAAATTACATAATATTCAAAGATTTGCACACATTTTCACGACTTTTCAAAATAGCAGATCTAAAAGCTCGCAGCGTGGCACGCGCCCTAAACTAAAACAAACAGAGTTTAGGCATTAGGTTAGAGACAATCTGGGAGCCCTTTTGTTTTTGCCTTTGAAAGCACATCCTTTTTTTGTGTGTAGAAACAGGAACTCTGTTTAGCTCCTCCGATCCCTCCCCATTCTTAGTCCACTTCCTCCCGGGTGCTTCTGTGTTTAATCCTACTCACAACAACGCTACATGTTTAAGGCAGTGGTGGTGACATCATGGGCTCTATTTTGATCGTCTTAAGTACCAGCTCTTATGCCTTAACTTTAAGGCCTGTCCATACTGTCTCCGACCAACAAACTTTTTGTCAGAGAGTTTCGACTTTCCAACGTGCAGCTTTCCGAACTCTAATTCGGGGTAATGATTTTCAGAAGATGCGAGTGACATCATTTTGTAGTTGAACCAGACCTTTCTGACGAAAGGTTCGGTGTTCGGAGACAGTATGGACAAGTTAAGGCATAAGAGCTGGTACTTCAAAGACAATCAAAAAAGAGCCCAATGTGTCTTGAGAGATTAGGTTAGAGATGGTCACGTTTAGGCATTCTATGTGATTACGGTCAGGGTAAGGATCTTGGAGTTCCGTTGGCCAGCATGCATGCAGTGAGATTGCAATGGGGATTGCATAACCCCAAATGCACCGATTCCAAGCTCATTGCAATTGTGCACAGTGGACAGTACCAGTTTAGGAGTCACAACCTTCTTATTGTTCTGATTTGTTCAAGACTTGATAGTGACACGTGCCTTGGGTTGCCCTGACATCATCCTGTAGGCCAGGTGCACAGGCTCAGTCAGGTCAACCTTAAAGGTGTAGACGTGAGTCTTACCACTGGTGGTGGGACTGACACTGTAGAAGCTCAGACTGTGGGTCTTGAAGCTCAGCTTGATCTCCAGCCTGCACGCCACCGCAGTCCTCATCAGTGGCACACTGTGTCCCTCCTCAAAGGCTCTCAGCTGGTTCTCGAACCACATCAGGCACCACGAGCCGCGGCTGCTTTCCAGGGCACTGGGCAGCCCGCTGCGTGCTAGCTTCCCGCTATAGCACACGCCGATGATCCAGGGAGCGCCGTCCAGTTCTACCTCCCAGCAATGCTCACCTCCATAGAATCTCTGCGTGCTGAGGACCTGGATGAAGCTGATGAACCTCTTGGGAGAGGCTGGGTACGGCTGTTTTTTAGCGCTAAAGGTGACCGTCTTCGAGTCCGCTGATAAGACAAGGTTGGGGTGAGCCGTGTCCAAGTCAAATGTCACCTCGGAAGGGTTGAAGACATTCCGAAAGGAGCGCAGAACCTCCGTGAGTCCTGCCTTTAACTCGTCATTGATTTCTTCGAGCTTGGAACAAGCGCGTGCAGAATTGATTTTTGATTCGACAGGCTCTTCTAACTCCTCCAAAGGTTTGGCCAGGAGCTTCGCAATGTGTGGTTGCAGGCCGTGAAGATGCTCGCTGAACACTGTGCAATCCTCCTCAGTCAATAAAGATTCAGCTCGGACTAAAGCCCGTCGCAGCTGCTCCGTTTGCTTCGTTGCTTGCCCCACTCGACCGCTCATGCTCCCTTCACCTGGACGTAGCTCCGCCTCCATCAGCTTCCTCACCTCTGCACTGTAGTTCAGAGACAAATCCGTCACCCGCTGCAAAAGCACGGCTGCTCCTTCTCTCAGCTGAGCATTAGCCGTATTCATCTCCATCTCCTTTTCCTTCTCGTTCTTCAACGTACTCTCAGCCATCTCCAACTTGAGGGTCAACTCTGTCACTTGAGATGCAAGTCTGAACTTTGGTTCAAACATTGTCATCTCAACTTTGGCCTGGCATTCTTCTTCTCCTGACATGGGGCACTCTCTGGTTCCATTTTTGTCAAGGGCATCATCAGGCTCTGATATTTTAAAGTTGTCTAAGGGACCTCTTACGGCGTCCTCTTGGCTCTGGGTGGATTTTAATGGTTGTACTTTTACGACTACTCCAGACAGACTTGCGGCGGAGCTAATTTTCCCGTTTGTGGCTTTATAATTCTCAACAATGCTGCACATTTTGAAGTTCTTGGTCAAAGCTTTGATTCCGTGGTATTCCGCCTGGCACTCGGGGCAGCAGTGGTGGTCGACGTCCGTCTCCATGGTCTGAAGGCAAGCCGAGCAGTAGACGTGACCACAGGGCAGAGACATGGGCTCAGAGAAGAGTTGCAAGCAAATTGGACACGAGAGCTCCAGTTGCAGGTTGTTTTCTGCATGCGCTGCTTCAGGCTCACCCGCTGACATGATGGCAGATTCTAGAAAATGTATAATTTAAGGGTAATGAGTTAAATCAAGAGCTTAATCAAATGCAAGAAAACACAAACAAATATCTACTCATGGTAGGCAACTGGAGATGTACTAGGCTGCCGAACGAACGTGTCTAACTGGAAGTACAGGGCTGGAAGGAACGTGTTATAATTTAGACAAGCCTTTTATTGTATGCAACCATCAATTTATTAACCACTTTCAACGTGTTATCCCTATTTAGGGAATGTCATAGGCAAACATTTCCAATTTTTTTATTTTTTCGCCCGCCAACCAATGATGAAAATAGTTGATGTACAAGCTCTAAACGTGTCACATGGCGACATGTTGAGAGCTTGCAGATTCACTATTTTTGCCATTTTAGAAATACGGCAGTGGCAACTTATTTGTTGCCACCCCCTGTCTTTCTGAAGTTACTGTAGGCCTCTGGCTGGAAGCAATACAAGACTGACCACATTGTAGTCTACTGTAGGCTACTTCCTGTGCTTCCAGTTAGACACTTTCAGCAGTATTTATTTTCCCCTTATTTCCTTGTTAGAAAGAAAACAGGAAAATTAGGATACATTTAATTTACATACTGTACATTATAGATGCAGGAGTTGCATACATAAGCCTATAAAGGTCTGAAATATATAATGCATTAAAGGCAGACATTTTCTCTTTTCACCCCCAACCAATAATGAAAATAGTTGATCTAGGCAAATTAAAGTTTTAGTTTGATTTGTAGATGGAAAATATTCTATTTCAAGGTCTAATCTATTCATCTCCAATGTTTACTAACACTATTTAAAAAATTACAACAACAACAACAACAATAATAATAAAGAAATAGATAAAATAATAGGCTAATCATTTCGGGTTGTCAATAAAAGTCCTACCAAGAGCCACGTCAATCACATAGGGTCATAGGCTAAAGAATATAAATCTGGGACTCAGACAGTTTGCCTTCGGCCTGGCGGAGAGGACAATAACTAAAATAACAAGGCCGTTTTAAATCACAGGTCTATTGCCTGTGTTTTTTTAAGGAGGCTTAGCTAGCTGCTGGGTTACGTTAATATGAAATTGCACAATAGTTTACTGTTTGCACTTTGCATACATCCTGGATGACAACGGGGTTTCTTATCAGAGAAGTTGTTTGTGTGCTTGCTCTAAAGTTTCGATTTCCTGGCTCTTGGGCTCGCAAGGCTGCACGAATTTCAACCATTAAAACTAGATTTAAAGTAGCCTAGGCTACGACACACACTCTGATATACGCCTTATTAGTGTACAATTTAAAACAGACTTAATATATAATTTATATATTGATATATCCTGGCTTTTCCTGTTATACTCACACACTGTTGCAACACGAAACATATGGCCCACACGCACACGCACACACACGAACATGATCTAAGATTCTAAATGTATTTACATCTTCTCTTAACGACTTCTTCACTTTGAAATAACTAATGAATGTCCTTACCTGATAAACACGCAGCCTACTCTGCAGTTGGTCCTCCACCTGCTGCTGTGTTGCGCACTTGACTTCCTCAAGAAACCACCACCACCACACCGCACTAACGTGAACACACCCACAGTTACCATGGTTACATGGAATGATAGTAGGCAACCCATAGAGTTATAAGAGGCAACCTTAGGCACGGGTGCCAACTGCCAACATTGGCACAGGGGTGGGTGATCACTGGCACACTGGCAGAAGTTTGAGAGAGAGGATTTACATCCTGCATATAATTCAAATTGATAACTTTGACTGGAGAGACTGGAGTCTGGGAAATAAGTGTGTTATTGCTTGAGTCTAAAGATCATTAGGCCTACATCATAATGTAATAAAGAACAACACAAATAAAGGTTGTTATTTATAGCCTGTGAAAATAAATTGGAAATATATATTTTTTTATGTGGTGTCATAATTAAACTTAATGTTGATATGGCACACTAACTATCAAGAAAATGAAAACATGGCACTTCATGTCAAAAAGGTTGCAGACCCCTGACAGTAGCTAGCTACCTACAATCCTGAGTGCATTTAACTCCCAAGTCTCCAAAGGGACTCTTATGGGTCCATTTGGTCACATTTTTAAACTCTTGGAGTAACAAAGTGGATATTGTATCTTGAGCTTCATTGCACATAATTATTCAACTAGATTAAAATCTAAAACTCACTCAGAAAACAGAAGTGCTTTAACACATGTGAAGAAGCGCACAATAGAATGACAAGTGAATGACAAATCGATTGGCAAAGTGAGTGGCCAAGTGAATTTAATGCAATCAGATGGGATCAGATGGGACTTTTCGGTTTGGATTATTATTATTATTATTTTTAGATGTGGTTTGCTGTTATTATATTGTTTTTTGATATACGACTGCATTGTCTGAAGGATGCCAAAGAAAATCAAATTTTACTCTTATGTACCTGTACAAAAGACGTAACAATAAAGTATAACCTTGAACCTTGGATGTATGGGCTGTCAAGGCCAGAAAGTCTCAGTAGGCATTCCTGCATAACTTCTGGGTATGATGATGATGCATATACCCTCATATTGCAATAAACACACACACACTACATATTATAAATTAAAAAGATGACACATGGTACAAGTTAGGTTTAGATTAACTTTATACACAGGTATGCAGAGAAACATTTTCCTTTGAAAAGTAACAGTAGACACGATTAGTCTAAGCCCCAAAGTAACGTCCCCACAGAGCTCATGTTGTGACTACAAGACACAAAGAGATCTCAATATAAAAATAATCCCTGAATATGGTATTAAAGCACAATGGTGTGAGTAAACACCAAGACACAGTGCCGCCCAGACCAAATCACTATTCTTCTTTAGCCTTTAACATCGGCCTCTCCATATCTTTGGCGTTTGGAATGTATCCGATTGTGAATCAGAACCACTATCCATTCGTGTTCTATAAAATCATTTCTTAACCTTGTAGTGCAGTCAAGTATAATGTGCAAACTACTAACTTAGCCATGGCTATGCAGTGGCCATTATTTGATCCTATATCGCATGCTACATGTGATGCATAACTGACACCAACTGTGCGCATCAGAATCAAATCCAACCCTCTGTCACTTTATAGATGAACACTTTCCATCTAACTATGTCCACAATCTAGCTTCACACCCTTGGGCCTAAATGAGTTACACTCATCTGAGTCAAGATGCTATACCCTCAGACAAAGTGAACCGAACAAATAGCATTGTTCTATTAGTGCAAAACCCAGTCATATTATACATGTTATAGGGTCAAGCACACTCTCAAAGAAACCAAAAGTATTCCAATCATACCTTTACCCAGTATTTGATTGCTAATCAGGGGTGTCACAACAAATTCTGGGCCCCGGGTACAAGGATTCACTCACATTTTGTGATTTAATGTAACTACTGAAAAATAGCAGATATACAAGCTCACAGCTTGTAGATCTGCCATTTTTGAAAAATCTTGAAAATGTCACGTGCAAGTCTTTGAAATCCTTCTAAGGGTTTTTTGAAAAAAAAAAAAAAAAAAAGTGGTGCTCAAATCTTTTCATGTGAAGGACCTCCAAAAATTATATATGTATCTGGCCACGGACGCTTAAAAAATACATTATTCAAAGATTTGCTAAAATTTTCACGACTTTACAAAAATAGCAGATCTACAAGCTTGCAGCACAGCACTCTGTGCCGTGCTGTGAGCTTGTATATCTGCTATTTGTCAATAGCTTAAGTATAAAATAATTAAGGCCCTCTCAACCTTGGGCCCTAGTAACTCAGTCCCACTTCCCCCCCCCCCTTGTGACGCCCCTGTTGCTAATTACACAAAGCTATTAAACACATTTCTTTTTTCACACAAGGAGGGAGGGAGGCACTTCCTGGTGTCAGCAATATTGACAGACACAATCTAGTCATTGTCCAGTGATTTCTTTTCTTTTCTCCTAAACAAAGTGCTCAACAAATTTCAACAGTCACATCATGCAACACAAAGCTGAAAAAGTTGTCACACAAAACAGACATTGTCGTCACATTGTTTTGCCATTGGGAAGGTTTAGGGATAATTTAAAAACCATAACAGTCTCTTGTGCCATTTGTATAGTGAATAATTATGGTCTGTTTTTTGGTCAGTTTTTTACTTTTAGAATAATTGGATAAAAAGGCAGCAATTTATATCAGGAAATATCTATGACACAGGCAGTCTGATACAGATATAAACAACAGTCACCAGAAACAAAGATCAAGGTCAATCTCAAGGAAATCAAAGGCATAGTTGTCCAGTTGTGTTCTGGTTGCTTTTGTTGTTTTTCTACCTACTGTGTACTGTATAGGGCTGGGTGCAATAACCGCAATACCGTCATACTGCAGTTATGTAATGCTTACCGCATATTTTTTAAATTTAAATGTATTTATTTTTTCATTCAAAATAACCTTTTTTGATAGATATACCGTCATACCGACGACGGTAAACAGTGACTTATTGCTGTGATAACAAAAAATCCATAACACCCCAGCCCTCCTATACTGTAATCAAGTATTGCACAATGGTCTGAAAAGCTTTTCTTGAAATGTACTGTCCTCGGAGCATATATCTGCATGAGTGGAAGAGGACGATGGATTTGTCCGTTCTTCTGACTTTGTTCAGCATCTGATAAACAGGCACTGCATCGCCAGTATTTGACGTATCCCATTGCAGTATATCAAAGTCAATATTCAGTCATTTCTTTCTTTTACCCATTTAGACCCATTTAGAATGTCTTCTAAATCCTACCTAAGTTTTCTTTAAAAAAGAAAAAAAAAAAAAAAAAAACGAGTGAATTGAAGTGAGCGGTGGTGCATGTGTGTGGCCGTGGCCGTGTGTGCGTAGTCGTGTGTGTGTAGCAGTTCATGTCAGGGGTGTGTGCCTGTGTGCGCGCGCATGCGTGAGGCCCTGGCACCAGCCGTATTGCCATGCTAAGGATTAACAAACTAACAACGCCACCAACGGACAACGTGACGCTATGTGCTCTAGATCTATACATTGTTCTAGATATATAAATTAGTGTGTTCTAGATTGTGTCTGTGTGTTAGTTTTATATTTTTTTTTACATTCTGTGTTCTAGATCTTTAAATTCTGTGTTCTGCTTCTATAATCGCATGTGTGTGTGTTCTAGATCTATATATATATTTTAGATCCTGTGTTCTAGTTCTATATTTTTAGATTCTATGTGTTCTATTGCTAGTGTGCAAGCATGTGTGTGTGTGTGTGTGTGTGTGTGTGTGTGTGTGTGCGTGTATGGTCATGTGTGTCGGTCTCTACAGCTACAACAGGGCGTCCAGGTCCAGTAGAGGCAGCGGTTCCTTCCAGTAGGAGAAGTGGCTGTACTCAGGGCAGTCAAAGGACGAGGCTGTGCAGCCCTGGATGGAAAGAGCAGGGAAGAAGTGTTCCACCAGCTCCCCCAGGTGACTGTAGCTGTAAACACACACGCACGCACGCACACACAAAATCATACAAGATTGGGACTTGCACAGTAAAAATGCTCAGTCCTCATTTAGCTCCAAAGAGGAGTTAAAATAGGGGTGGGCGATATGGTGATAAATATCGTTGAGACGATACAATGTCTCCACAATATGCAATTTCAGAGATATCGTATGTATCGTGATACAATGAGGGAGCCTTACTAAAAAATCCTGTTGAATTGTTAATACAGAGATTCATTGCAGAATTCATTTAAACCTGCATTTTTGTCTGAATCAGTAGTTCTCAAACTTTAAAATATCAAGGTGTCCCCTTAACTCTGACAGTATACAAATGAAACCAAATGGACCCGTAAGGGTCCATTTGGTTTCATTTGTAAACTGTCACAGTTATAATACTTGTAATGAGCAATTTAAACCTCCCAAAAGGAACACTGAGTCCATGGACACCACATTGAGGACCACTGGTCTAAATGGTATGTTACTCCTTTTTCTTTTAGTTTTTGTTACCTTGTAACTGTAAAAAAAATAACATAAAAACCAACCAGAAATAATCGTGATAAGATCGTGTTTCGCGATATACAGCTTGGGAAAATATTGTTATATTGTATTTTTCCATATCACCCTCCCCTATGTTAAAATAACACTAGATTTCACGGTGTAAGCCAGGTGATGTATCACTGTGTTTCCAGATTTATGTTCTATACTTACGAGGACTTGTTTCCCTTGGTTTTCTCCTGTATGAGCTCTCCTTTGGGGTTCACAGTGAAGATTCTGGTGTCAGCAACCCCTACCTGTTTATAGGCATAGGCGTCCTGCAAAACACAAGGCAGTGCACAGATATGGGCACGCACAGCAGCATTGTTTCCATTTATTTGGAACATCTGTGCTCTGACTCTTGTTATATAAATTCTCAGATCATGCTATTGTATATAATATAGATATTGAATCTCCACTAGGTAGAGAAACAATGAATACAATATGTTTATTAACAACAAAGTTAAGAGCTCTGAGGTACACTGCATGCATAGTGTCCTCCCGTTCTCTCAGGCCAGTCTCCTCTTATAGAAGACAGTATTACAAGAATAGCTGAAGGGGTGTCTACTAAACAGTGTCTAAAGATACAATTTCTGTTGTGGGTCTTCCGTATATGGACTGGTGACGTAGGAGCCAGTCAGCATTTGACAGCTGTTCGTATCACAACTGCTGTCGAGTTAGTCTTAGGTGGAAGGTGACTCATCTAATATTGCATACAGTAAGTTTGGGAAATACACAATATTACATATTATTGACAGTCGTATAAATAATTTCTACTACACTCTCTCTTTCCCCGGTGTTTCTCTGAGGTGGACAGGGTTTTGAGGTTAGGTTTAGGCATAGGTTCTGTGTCGTTAGGGTTAGGCATAGTGTTTATGAGGTTAGGGTTAAGGTTAGGTTTAGGCATAGTTGTTGTGAAGTTAAAGGTTAGGGTTTAGGCGCAACCTGGTCGACACACCAATGAAAGAGGAGAGTCCCCTTCCTTTACACATTTAAAAGGATGCTAAAGATCGACATGTATTCATTTTGTTTTCCAGAGAAAAAGAAAAACAAATTCACTGCACCAACATTGCTATACGCTTGAAGAAAAAAAATTGAAACACATGCTGCTACTCGCCAGCCTTTTATCATTGATAATACAGGCTTGACACAAATCAAGGCTTATACTTCTGGCTCAATACACCAGGGGTTCCCAAACTTTTTTGTCTCAGGGCACCCCATAAATATTTTTTAAATCCGAGGCACCCCTACATTATAATTTTCACTCCCAGCACCTTATATTTATAGCATATCGTCGTTGTCGGGTGGAAACCTTGTATGTCCAAAACCGTTTGTTTTGTATTTATCATCGATAAAATGTACTAAACTAGTGAAAACAGCAGATCTACAAGCACACAGTGCTTGTAGATCGGCTGTTTTCACTAGTTTTGTGCGACGGTCTTGTATGATGAAGCAGGGCAAAAGACGTACACATTTGAAACTTGGAGATACGAGGTTTCTGCCCGACAGTGACGATATTTTAGTGATTATGTTGCGAGGAAAATGTTGAGATAATAGCCATTTTGGTTAGAACTGACTGAAAATAACGTTTTTACTTCAAGTTTAAAATTATACTAAATTATATTTTTTCAATTGTCCAAATAAATTCCAAGTATTATCAAATGATCTCGCGGCACCCCTGGACTGCTGTCACGGCACCCCAGGGTGCCCCGTCACCCACTTAGAAAACACCTGCAATACACTATACTCTTAAAGCACTCTTTAGCCACTAGAAAACACTTCAAGACATGAACAAACCAAAACACTACTGAGAGCCATTGCACAACATAGCTTACATTAGTCCTGTTGCCGAAGGCAGCATAGAAGGGCTGCCTCTGTGGATTGAACAGGTCTCTGATGTCAGTCAGACAGGCGATCTTAAACACTTCCGGCTTCTTCTCGATCACCTCTCTAGATAGATTTGACCAGAGAGGTAATGGTTGAGTTGAGTTACTAGGGCCCAAAGTGGAGGGCCCTTATACTTTAGCTATTGAAAACTAGCAGATATACAAGCTCACAGCGCGGCACTCGACTTGTAGATCTGCTATTTTTTTAAAGTCGTGAAAATGTGTGCAAATCTTTGAATATATGTATTTTTTAAGCGAAAATTTGTAACTCAAATTCTGCTTCTGGGGGGTCCCTGGAACTAAATATTTTGAGATGGAGGTCCGTGTCCAAATACATATCATTTTGGGGGTCCTTCACATGAAAAGGTTTGAGCACCACTGACATAGAAACATCAAAAAACAAACAACAAAAAAATAGCAGATCTATAAGCTTGCAGAGTGGCACCCAGTGCAGCACTGTGAGCTTGTAGATCTGCTATTTTTCAATAGTTAAAGCACAAAATAATGCGTTCCCAGTCTAAATGGGTTAAACCCCCTCCCCCTATGAAGAACATGGGGGGGGGGGGGATGTCTCTCTACATTCTCCTATCTTCTATCTAAATAAAAATCATAAAATGCGTGAAAGACAAATAATCTTGCGGCTAGCATACTGCATGTGTCCTAGTGTAGTGCTACAGTATGTCGTATGTACTGTAGTATGTATGTATGTATGTATTGGATACCTGTGTAAAGCTGAAAAGAGGCTACTGGGAGCGAGGAGTACAGGGCCTTTAGGGAGGACAGTGCCTTTGTCATTCACCCACTGGAGGTAGTCTTTAGTGATGCCAGCCATGCCGATAGCACGTGCCGAACAGTACAGGAACTTGTAGCCATTTCTGTAAGAGGGGGCAACAATAAGGAATTAGACGATAGTTAGGAATAAGATCATACCGGTAGTTGGGTTTTTATTGTTAACATTATTATTATTATTTATTTGCCTTTACTTACAGCAATAATATTTATCAATTACTAATAGTTCCCACAGATTTTTACCAATGAATTTCCAAAACCTTTCCAGAATATTTAACACAATTTCCAGGACTATATAACAATAATTGAGCACAATAACGTGTTGCTTACTCCTACGTGCAATGCCCAATGACAGGCAGTGTAGCAAGAATAAAGCGTGCATGCTGCGAACGGACCGTGGCGTGCATGTGGATCCTGCACGATGGACACGCACGTGCCCACGTCAAAAGGTAAGAAAATTGTGGCAGGGAACCCTCAAAGTCGATTTATGGTGGCAGTAAATGAGTTAACAAAATCGATAACCAAAAACAATTAATAGCTTTTTTTCCCTTCCAGGACCCTTGATCAATTCCAAAACTTTTCCAGTACTAGAAAAATATATTTTCTAATTTCAAAATATTTCCAGGAATTTCATGACCGTGGGAACCCTTTAATAACTAGAAAAATATTGTTCCTTCGAAACAATTGTGGGCTCGCTTCAAGCCAGAAAACAATGGCTATAAAAGCACAAAATGTCAAGATCGCAGGCAGTGCTCTCTTTGACGTTACTGACGTCAAAGATTGGTCCATTTTGTTCCAAAAATGTGTTATACAAAAGTTGACCCGCTGGTGGCGCTATAACAGGCCAATGTGAGAAGGTTGGTATCTGTTCCTTGACCTATTGGGAATGTGCTTGCAAGATTTCACGCACATCCCAGGCTGTGTTCATGATTTGAGGTGTTTTTGGCTTTGGACACTTTATCGCTGCTTGCAGCTATATTTATTATTATTATTTTATAATTTTTTTGTGTGCACTTCATAGGCATGTTAGATAAAGGTCCTTAGATTGCGTGTAGAATGTTTCATGCAAATTGCAAAAAAAATCCTAGAATAAAAACGGGTTTAAGCGTTTTACAAACTGCTCAAAATTATATAGCGCCCCCCTTTGGCCATTTGGGGTAAGATTGGTTTCAGTGATATTTGAACTAACCCTCTACACTATTTTGTCATGAAAATGTGACTTTGCATGTATGTTTTAGAGGCAGAAGAATAATTTGCATAAAAATGCAATATTGTTTGAATTATTTAAAAAAGCATGTTTCAATGTTAAAGAAATCCGATCTGACAGATCTTTAGATATCGGTCCAAAGTTCACGTAAAAAAAGTTTTGTGCACGTGACGCGAAAATTCCAGAATAAAAGCGGGTTTACGCGTTTTACAAACTGCTCAAAATGGCGGAGAATCTTAGGGCGGAGCTTACTTAACAACAACACAGATGTCTTCCGCTTGAGTCAAAGCACGCGTGTAACAAGTTGCATGTCTTCAAACGAAACGAGTCATGACTTATGCCCGTTTGAAGTTTGAATTTTCAGACGCTTCGTATAGCGCCCCCCTTTGGCCGATTGGAATAAAATTGGTTTCAGTGATACTTTGACTAACCCTCCACATCTTTGCCAAATGCCATGAACTTGTAACTTTGCATGTATGATTTAGAGGCCGAAGAATAATTTGCATAAAACCGCAATATTGATAGAATTATTAAAAAATTATATTTCACTTTAAAAGAAATCCGCCGAGATTAGTTTGACCGTATTGGTCCAAAGTTCATGTGAAAAAAGTTTTGTGCGCGTATCGAAAAAAACCCAGGAGGAGATAGATTTTTACTGTTTTTCATATAATTCCGAATTGTGGGAGACCTAAAGGTCAGAGGTCAAAAGTTAGAGGGTAAAAGTTGTTCGGCATGAGGAGACGCATAAGTGTATACAGGTTTCATGGCTGTATGTATAACACAGCATGAGCTATACCTGTTCAAAGATCGCACTTTCGAAGGCTTCCTACAGCGCCACCATTTGGCCGATTGCTATAAAAAATAATAGCACACTTCGCCACTGTAAACTGACCACATTGATGTTTTTATTTTCATTTTATCACTAAGTATGTAGGAGTAGAACGGAACCGAAGTTTTTGATACTTGCACTGACTAGTATGACTAGTATAGAAATAATGACAATATCTAAAGTGTGCTCGCCTGTTTACAGGCGAGCCCACAACTAGAAAAATATTGTTCCTTCGAAACAATTGTGGGCTCGCTTCAAGCCAGAAAACAATGGCTATAAAAGCACAAAATGTCAAGATCGCAGGCAGTGCTCTCTTTGACGTTACTGACGTCAAAGATTGGTCCATTTTGTTCCAAAAATGTGTTGTGCAAAAGTTGACCCGCTGGTGGCGCTATAACAGGCCAATGTGAGAAGGTTGGTATCTGTTCCTTGACCTATTGGGAATGTGCTTGCAAGATTTCACGCACATCCCAGGCTGTGTTCATGATTTGAGGTGTTTTTGGCTTTGGACACTTTATCGCTGCTTGCAGCTATATTTATTATTATTATTTTATAATTTTTTTGTGTGCACTTCATAGGCATGTTAGATAAAGGTCCTTAGATTGCGTGTAGAATGTTTCATGCAAATTGCAAAAAAAATCCTAGAATAAAAACGGGTTTAAGCGTTTTACAAACTGCTCAAAATGATATAGCGCCCCCCTTTGGCCATTTGGGGTAAGATTGGTTTCAGTGATATTTGAACTAACCCTCTACACTATTTTGTCATGAAAATGTGACTTTGCATGTATGTTTTAGAGGCAGAAGAATCATTTGCATAAAAATGCAATATTGTTTGAATTATTTAAAAAAGCATGTTTCAATGTTAAAGAAATCCGATCTGACAGATCTTTAGATATCGGTCCAAAGTTCACGTAAAAAAAGTTTTGTGCACGTGACGCGAAAATTCCAGAATAAAAGCGGGTTTACACGTTTTACAAACTGCTCAAAATGGCGGAAAATTGAAGGGCGGAGCTTACTTAACAACGACACAGATGTCTTCCGCTTGAGTCAAAGCACGCGTGTAACAAGTTGCATGTCTTCAAACGAAACGAGTCATGACTTATGGCCGTTTGAAGTTTGAATTTTCAGACGCTTCGTATAGCGCCCCCCTTTGGCCGATTGGAATAAAATTGGTTTCAGTGATACTTTGACTAACCCTCCACATCTTTGCAAAATGCCATGAAAGTGTAACTTTGCATGTATGATTTAGAGGCCGAAGAATAATTTGCATAAAACCGCAATATTGATTGAATCATTAAAAAATTATATTTCACTTTAAAAAAAATCTGGTTGATCAATCTGACCGTATTGGTCCAAAGTTCATGTGAAAAAAGTTTTATGCACTTGACGCGAAAATCCCAGGAGGAGATAGATTTTTACTGTTTTTCATATAATTCCGAATTGTGGGAGACCTAAAGGTCAGAGGTCAAAAGTTAGAGGGTAAAAGTTGTTCGGCATGAGGAGACGCATAAGTGTATACAGGTTTCATGCCTGTACCTCAAACACAGCATGAGCTATACCTGTTCAAAGTTTGCACTTTCGAAGGCTTCCTACAGCGCCACCATTTGGCCGATTGCTTTAAAAAGTAATAGCACACTTCGCCACTGTAAACCGAACACATTGATGTTTTTATTTTCATTTTCTCACTAAGTATGTAGGAGTTGAAAGGAACCGAAGTTTTGAGGAGAACTTGCTCTAGTATATAAATAACTAGAAAAATATTGTTCCTTCGAAACAATTGTGGGCTCGCTTCAAGCCGGAAAACAATGGCTATAAAAGTACAAAATGTCAAGATCGCAGGCAGTGCTCTCTTTGACGTTACTGACGTCAAAGATTGGTCCATTTTGTTCGAAAAATGTGTTGTGCAAAAGTTGACCCGCTGGTGGCGCTATAACAGGCCAATGTAAGAAGGGTGGTATCTGTTCCTTGACCTATTGGGAATGTGCTTGCAAGATTTCACACCCATTGCAGGCTGTGTTCATGATTTGAGGTGTTTTTGGCTTTGGCCACTTTATCGCTGCTTGCAGCTATATTCATTATTATTTTTTATTTTTTTGTGTGTGTGCACTTCATAGGCATATTAGATAAAGGTCCTTAGATTGTGTGTAGAATGTTTCATGCAAATTGCAAAAAAAAAAATCCTAATGGGTTTAAGCGTTTCACAAACTGCTCAAAATGATATAGCGCCCCCCTTTGGCCAATTGGGGTAAGATTGGTTTTAGTGATATTTGGACTAACACTCTACATCTTTGCCAAATGCCATGAACATGTTACTTTGCATGTATGATTTAGAGGCAGAAGAATAATTTGCATAAAACTGCAATATTCATTGAATTTATTTAAAAAAGCATGTTTCAATTTTAAAGAAATCCGATCTGACAGATCTTTAGATATCGGTCCAAAGTTCACGTAAAAAAGAGTTTTGTGCACGTGGAGCGAAAATTCCAGAATAAAAGCGGGTTTACGCGTTTTACAAACTGCTCAAAATGGCGGAAAATCGAAGGGCGGAGCTTACTTAACAACGACACAGATGTCTTCCGCTCGAGTCAAAGCACGCGTATAACAAGTTGCATGTCTTCAAACGAAACGAGTCATGACTTATGCCCGTTTGAAGTTTGAATTTTCAAACGCTTCGTATAGCGCCCCCCTTTGGCCGATTGGAATAAAATTGGTTTCAGTGATACTTTGACTAACCCTCCACATCTTTGCCAAATGCCATGAACGTGTACCTTTGCATGTATGATTTAGAGGCCGAAGAATAATTTGCATAAAACCGCAATATTGATTAAATTATTAAAAAATTATATTTCACTTTAAAAAAAATCTGGTTGATCAATCTGACCGTATTGGTCCAAAGTTCATGTGAAAAAAGTTTTGTGCACTTGACGCGAAAATCCCAGGAGGAGATAGATTTTTACTGTTTTTCATATAATTCCGAATTGTGGGAGACCTAAAGGTCAGAGGTCAAAAGTTAGAGGGAAAAAGTTGTTCGGCATGAGGAGACGCATAAGTGTATACAGGTTTCATGGCTGTATGTATAACACAGCATGAGCTATACCTGTTCAAAGATCGCACTTTCGAAGGCTTCCTACAGCGCCACCATTTGGCCGATTGCTATAAAAAATAATAGCACACTTCGCCACTGTAAACTGAACACATTGATGTTTTTATTTTCATTTTCTCACTAAGTATGTAGGAGTAGAAAGGAACCGAAGATCCCGTCTACTGATTGCCTGATAGATAAATAAATAATGACAATATCTAAAGTGTGCTCGCCTTATAGGCGAGCCCACAATTATGAAGAACGTTGTACTTACTGGTGTATTTTGTGGTAGAGTTTAGCGATGCCCTGATGAGTCCAGTCCTTCCCAAACTGTGGCAAGATGTGACCCAGAGCATCAGACCTATAGAAGATACAGATACAAACATTTACCATACCCTGGGGGATATGCACATTATATTTGTATTACTATGGTTGTTAGGATGTTTCATTGCCTTATATCATGGGTCTTCAACAGGGAGTCTGGGACCCCAAGGGGGTCTTCAGAGCTACAACAGGGGGTCCTCCAAATCTTTGAGTGATTAAACATTTTTTTTCTCCTTTTTTATATTAACCACTTGAACCTTAGTGTCCATATTCTGAGAACATGAGCCAAAAATAGCAGATCTGTAGATCAGCTATTTTCGGCAAAGAGCTTTGGTGTAGAGGGGAAAAAGAGCCGACTAAGTACAGAGTGAAAGGTCAAGTTTATTATTGACGGTTCAAGTGGTTAAATATATGAAAACACAAATTGACATGAATCCAAAATACACTGATGATATGAAAACACAAATTGACATGAATCCAAAATACACTGATGATTGTGCTGTCAAACCATGAAACTATATGGAATCTATGATAACGTTGTGGGGGTCCCTGCGTCATCTCTCTCTCAACAAAGTATAACATAGTTTTTATCTAGTTTTCATCAGTGAAAAAAGGTAGTCGACAAACATTTTTCTCTACCAAATTAACACGGCAAGCAACCAAATATGTTTGGTCCACCAAATTAACACTGCAAGTAAACAAAAGTTTTCGTCTACCAAACTAACACAGCAAGTAAGCAGGTAAATGTTCTTACTTGGTGATGGTGCCGTCTATGTCTGATATGACGACGCGGTCGCTCCAGTTCCACAGGTAGATGGCAGCCTCGCAGCGACAGGTGCCCTGGTACTGAGTGGTCACACTGAACACAACCTTGTTGGCCCCGTCACGCAAGTTTAGACTTTCCTGGATAACAGAGGAGTCATAGCATCAGAATCAGAAACACTTTAATGTCATATAAGACGACATATACAGCAGCAAGTGTTAAGATATTGTGAAAGAGATAAATGGAGGTAAGTTAATCACGTTGTGAATTAATTTCAGTTTATAAAAGTCATATATGATTTTACTTAATAGTACTGTTTTCCTCATTATTTTGAATGAGAAGTTATTTTTATTCTGCTATTTCTTGAATTATTATTGAATTATTTGTATTAATTTGGGTGCCATGTTATAAACCTTTGGTTTTTTATTCGATAATAATAATCTGTATTTGTAGATTACTGCAAAACAAAGGATAAGGTGCAACACTGAAGAAAATATCTAATACAATAAAATTAGCAACAGAATAAAAGCAGAAAGTGCATTTCACAGATAAACATGTTATTTTGATGTGTGTGTGTATCATACTATCTGCTCAGACGTGAGGCGCAGTGACTTGAAGTACATCTGATTGATGCACTGGGCTGTGGTCAGGTCATCTGTTGATGCTGATAGACTGTCTGGCAGAGGGACTGGTCCGCCTAGCCCCGCCTCCTCATCACTGTCCATGTCATCTAAAGAGGCCCTGCGGGAAACAAACCTCAAATCAACCCTGTGTGTGTGTGTGTGTGTGTGTGTGTGTGTGTGTGTGTGTGTGTGTGTGTGTGTGTGTGTGTAATGTAAGACCTCGATTTTACCCTTAAAGCCATACGGTGTAAGATGCCCAACTAGTGGTCATTAGCCCTATAGCAAACCGCGGTCGCGTCCGCGTCTTTCGGACGTTTTTCGTACCTTCAGACCCCCGCGTCTGCCTCCACCTCGCTGAGATCTATCTTTTAAGGGGTCCCTTGTTCCTGTGCGTTCAGTAATTCCAGAGATACGGACTCCTTCACCCTGCCTGGTAGGCGAAATTACCTAGAGAAGGGATGGTACAAACGGGCGACAACAAATATGGCTGCCATAGCGACCCCACTTCAAGATGCGCTGTGATTGGCCGGCAGTTGTATAACCCTCGCTGTGATTGGCCGGTAGTGTGATGACGCAATTTTGGCGCGAGATCCGGTCCACGGCAAGGATCTCAGTTTACATACAGAGAAGGCTTTACAGGCTGAAATTCACGGCGCGGATCTTCTAAAACTTTTGTGATTTAATAGTTAGGAGAATTTTAAGATTTGTTTTATAAAAAAAGTTACATAGTACAACTTTAACCCATTCAGAACGGGTACACTATATTGTGTATCATTATTTTATGCTTTAACTATTGAAAAATAGCAGATATACAAGCTCACAGCGCGGCAGCGAGTGCCGCGCTGCGAGCTTGTAGATCTGCTATTTTTGAAAAATCGTGAAAATAAGAATTTTGACCCGATTCTATAAGTGTCTTTTGAAAAAAAACCTATGTTTCTATGTCAGCAATCTGGCAATAGCCATCGTCAAAGAAAAGGTCCTTTTCACTGTTCTTGAGAGACTACTATGTCAGTGGTTCTCAAACCTTTTCATGTGAAGGACCCCCAAAATGATATGCATTTGGCCACAGACCCCCATCTCAAAATATTTAGTTCCAGGGACCACCCAGAAGCAACATTTGAGTTACAATCGTTCGCTTTGAAAATACATATATTCAAAGATTTGCACACATTTTCACGACTTAAAAAAAAATAGCAGATCTACAAGCTCGCAGCGTGGCACTCGGTGCCGCACTGTGAGCTTGTAGATCTGCTATTTTTCACTGGTTAAAGCATTCAATAATTCTAGGCCTAAATTTAAATGACAGAACATTTTGAAAACATGGTGTGTCATTATATGGCACCTCACAGCTCCCTCTAGTGGTCTGCCATAAATTAATGTAAGAGGTAGGGTAAGCCCATGCAAAGCCTCGGGCAAGTTATTTGAAAGAGTAAAAGTGTCTTAAATTCAAAAAGAGTCAAAACCAAACATGCACAAAAAATGTATTTTGTGCATGTACCTTATGTATATCTTTTATCATAATACTTGTAAATCAGTGTGATGTTATGTGCATTCATGTGTGTACACTTGCTTCATTGTGGAAGGGACAGTGGCTGATGCTGATGTGGATTCCTCCATCTGTGCCTCCTCTTGTTCCTGCTTTGAATTGTTTGCCTGAAAGGACAGAACATCATTAACAACAGTTTCATCCACAACAACTAGTCTTCCTCTCCATTTACTGTATAGGACCCCCCCCCCCCCCCACACACACACACACACACACACACACACACACACACACACACACACACACACACACACACACACACACACACACACACACACACACACAAAAGCCGTTTTATGTAGGAGACTAGTTAAAGCCATACTGTGTAAGTTGCCCAACTAGTGGTCATTAGCCCTATAGCAAACCGCGGTCGCGTCCGCGTCTTTCGTCCGTTTTTCGTACCTTCAGACCCCCGCGTCTGCCTCCACCTCGCTGAGATCTATCTTTTAAGGGGTCCCTTGTTCCTGTGCGTTCAGTAATTCCAGAGATACGGACTCCTTCACCCTGCCTGGTAGGCGAAATTACCTAGAGAAGGGATGGTACAAACGGGCGACAACAAATATGGCTGCCATAGCGACCCCACTTCAAGATGCGCTGTGATTGGCCGGCAGTTGTATAACCCTCGCTGTGATTGGCCGGTAGTGTGATGACGCAATTTTCGCGCGAGATCCGGTCCACGGCAAGGATCTCAGTTTACATATAGAGAAGGCTTTACAGGCTGAAATTCACGGCGCGGATCTTCTAAAACTTTTGTGATTTAATAGTTAGGAGAATTTTAAGATTTGTTTTATAAAAAAAGTTACATAGTACAACTTTAACTATAGTAAGTTCAGTACCTGGACATTGTCCATGTCTTTTCTCCTCCAAGAGAACCACCAGCGGCCAGATTTCTTGGGCATCTTGTCTTTCACCAGGTGCTCTATGGTACTCTGCATGGAAAACACAAGGGACAACGTGTCCAGTATATGGTTACTAAGCACTAGTAAGATGCCTCAGGGCGACATGCAGCCAGTGATGTATATCGGACCAGTTACCCATATATGGTGATCCATGTACTGAATATAGTACATCCCTTTTATGCCCATACATGGAGATCCCTGTCTGAACCAGCCACACAGATATCAGGGATCTCCATATATGGACATAAAAGGGATTCTGTTAGAGTGGTTCCCATGACATCACAACATATGTGCCCATACACGGAGATCCCCATCTGAACTAGCCACACAGATATGGGCCATGTCTTGGCCATCTGGCCAGTGATCGATGACATCAGGGATCTTCATATATGGGCATAAAAGGGATTCTGTGGAATACCCATATATGGACTTGTACATAGGTGATGTCACCTGTGATGTCACAATAATGTGTCAAGCGTGACCTTCAGAGATACACGGATACGTGGCCAAAATGTGCCAGACATCACAGTGACATCAGAGCATGATGTCAGAGCGGCAACCCATGGCCACTTTTTTCCTTTAAGTGGCCATGGTTTAAGCATGATAATTCAGTCCGAGGTCTACTGGAAAATAACGGACTCTTGTACAATACCTTGGGCAGATTCTTCTGGAAGGCTTGCATTGAGAGTACCATTGGGGCAGCCACTGCCCAGTTATAATAACTATAAAAGAAAATGAGGAAAAATAAGAAGTCAGAAATAAGTGCATAATGAAAATACAAACGCTTGACGCATTGTAGCTAAAATCATTTTTGACCCTTACTTGGAGTTGACACAGATAACCAGATTTGGATCCTCGATGATCCCCGGGTTGTTGACAAAGTCTTGGAAGGTCACGATGTGCTCTATGAACTTCTCTAGATAATGCACAAGACATAGAAATTACACTCTGTTCAAGTGCATTGAAAGAGTACAATTAATCAGCACACACACACACACACACACACACACACACACACACACACACACACACACACACACACACACACACACACACACACACACACACACACACACACACACACACACACACACACGTTTCCAGGCCACTGTGTGTCCGTTAGGGCTGTCACAATTATTACATAATCATCTACCATAATCGCAATTATTTGACATAATCGCAATTATTTGACATAATCGCAATAATTTGACATAATCGCGATAATCTTTCATAATCATCATAATCGTTTCCATGTTGAAACATGTTTATATAAAAATAAAAAAAAGAGTCAAAAATAGTGGAATTAGCAGATCTACAAGCTCACAACGCGCCACAACGCGTTGTGAGCTTGTAGATCGGCTATTTCCACTATCAATGATATTTTTTAAGTATAAAGTTGTCAAATATGTGAGTAATTTCTTTGTGTATTTAAGGTATGTGTCATATCTACCATGTGCAAATTCAAAGCCTAACAGCCAAACAGAAATGTAATTATCAACAACAAAAACATAATTAAATCGTTAATCGCAATTATTTGAGTGACAATTAATCGTCAAGTAAAATGTCATAATCGTGACAGCCCTAGTGTCCGTTTGATAAATAACATACATGTTATTAAAGCTACAACACAAATAAAGGGAGTTTGGGGGAATTTGGGTTTTGGTTTCAGCTGCTTATTTGAAAAAGTCAATAAAATGATCTCCAGTTGTTTTGCAAAGGGTTATCATTGCCCCCTGCTGGTCATAAAATGGAACAGTCTTCTAACGGTAGGCAATCAATTTCATGAATTGATATTGTGGTGTTAGTCTAACATCGGATTGTGTGTAGACTAAAAAGTTGAATGTGTCTACGTGTTCACGGAGATGTACAGCATACTTTCTCTGAAAATAACCAAAAAAAAGGAGGAGAGAGAGAGAGGTGGGGCACTGGGAGGTCAGCTCATATGACTGAAACTACTTCTAGGGCAGGGGTCTTCAACGTTTTCAGGCCAAGGACCCCTTGGTTGAGAGAGAGATGATGCAGGGACCCCCACAACCTTTTCATAGATTCCATATAGTTTCATTGTTGGACAGCACAATCATCAGTGTATTTTGGATTCATGTCAATTTGTGTTTTCAGATATTTAACCACTTGAACTGTCAATACTTAATAAACTTGAACTTTCACTCTGTACTTAGTCTGCTCTTTTTCCCCATCTACACCAAAGCTCTTTGCCAAAAATAGCTGATCTACAAGCGAGGCGTTGTGAGCTTTTTGGCTAAAGTTTCCGAATATGGAAGCTAGGGTTCAAGTGGTTACTATAAAAAAGGAGGGAAAAAACGTTTTATATCACTCAAAGGTTTGGAGGACCCCCTGTTGTAACTCTGAGGACCCCCTAGGGGTCCCGGACCCCCTGTTGAAGAGGAAACACAGCACACATTACACACTCTACTCAGATGTACCTTTGTTGATTTGGCTGGTGTTGCCCTCCCGTCCGCAGAGCGACATGCTGACGTCCATGTTGTCGCTGGTGGAATCCGACAAGTACTCGGTGCCGCTGTCCATGGCTCCACTGCCCAGCGAGTCTGACTGGGGGGACTGGTTTCCAGAGTGGGAGCCCTGCTCGGCACCGGGCCGAGCCACTCCCTCCTCACTGTAAAGACAGCAGATAGTACTTAAGTACAGTACTGTTCACTTGTTGTCAACTGTGTGAATATATTGTGCTAATGCTAAATGGAAATAATAATAATAAAAAATAATAATGACTGCGCTATGTTGACTAGATCATCTTTTCAGGCCACGACCCCCCAAAAAGAATCATATTTCAACTGAGGACCCTCCCCCTGTGAAAATAGCCTATCTACAACTTTGCGTTGAGCTTGTAGATCAGCCATTTTCCAAATGTTTGCCTCTTTCTTTGGCCAATGTTTGACCAGTTTTTATAGCATAGTTTGCTGATTACTTTTGATGCAGTAATGGTATTTCTTTCCATTTATTTAATTGTTTTAAGGTATTAAAAGTCCTTGAATTGTCACTTCACTGTAAATTGGGAACCCTCCCAAAATGTGGGGTCCCGACCCACATGTTGAGAACCACTGGACTAGATAGATTGCACCTGAACTCAAACTATTGATCATTCAGAGGTGATTCAAGAAGGAAGTCAATATATTGTGGGATAGATGACCTTACCTCTTGGGGAAATAGAGTGCAGCCGTGTCAGGGTTAAGCTTAGTCAGGTCCTCCAGGTAGATGTCTGAGGGTCCCAGATGCTGACTGCGTTTACCTACAACAGAACAATCCTATATATCGTCACTGTCTGGCCAAAACCTCTTAACTCCATTTTTGAGGTTTTTGATTTTTTTGCTGAGTGTTGGTTAAAATAATATTGAACCAATGGAAAGTAGTAAAAAGTGCTTGGGACAAAACCTCCTAACTCCACACTTTCTGCCAAACCAGCAAACTCCACCCTATTGGCCCTCTCTTTTTTTCATAAATATGTGCTATTGAACACCCTTTACGTCTGTGTGTTGGTTAAAATAATATTGAACCAATGAAAAGTAGTAAAAAGCCCTTCGGTCAAAACCTCCTAACTCCAGTGAACATTTTGGAGTTAGGAGGTTTTGGCCCGACAGCAGAGATATGTAACATTTACCATTTGAGTATTTTGGAGAAAAAAATAAAATAAACAGTAAAAAGAAAAGTATTCACAAAAAAAAAAAAAAAAACATACAACATACAAATGTGATGCCATCGACTTTCATCAACCAATGGCCTTGGAAGGAACATGTACAGTCTGCAAATGAAGAAAAAGAAAATCTAATCCATCACTAAAAAGATCATTTAAATGGATAGTTCACCTTTCTTCTTGTCCTGCTGCTCTGTTTTCAGGGCAGCCTCAGAAGAGAACGTCGACTCATCTGCAGTAGTCCAGCTTGTGCCAGCATCTCTCAATGCAACTCTATCCTCAGTCTGGTTTATCAGTGAGCTTTCTGTTCCAGGCCCATTCTCCCCCTCCTCCTCCTCCTCCTCCCCCGCTTCGGCGCATGGATCGAACCCGCTGTCCCCCTCACTGCCTAGAACAGCACTGCTGGGTCCCTGTTCTCCTGGCTCAGATAAGGAACTTGGTCCGTTAGCCTGCATCTCCGCACTTCCTTTGTCCGTTGTGATTTCAGCGCCGGCATCATCAGCTACAGTTTTGGGTCGTTTTTGTGCATCGTCCGTTTTCGCCGCATCGATTGTGCTTTTCTTGCTAACGGAGCACGTCGTGTCATTCACAGCACTGCCGGTCTCAACGATGGCTGTGTTCTGTCTGCTGGCGAGGCAGTTACCTCGATCAGCATCACCAGCTGACAAACTCTTATACTCCTCCTGCCACAGCGTGGATGGGGGGTTTTCCGTCATGTCCTTCCCTGCCAGCAGGGTATGTGCCTGGGTTGTTTGTGCGACATTCTGGGGTGAGTCCATAGCCGTGATCTCCAATGATAGCAGGGACCCACAGAGCTCATTGGGAGTGGAATGGGAGGCCATGGCAGGGGGTTTCACTAGGGGGAGAGGGGTGGTTGGTACGGTACCGTCTAGGGGGAGAGGGGTGGTTGGTATGGTACCGTCTAGGAGGTCCACGGGGAGAGTCCTGGGCTGCGGCCGGACCACCGTCACGCTGCCAACTCGGCCGCAGCTGATCAGAGTCTGGGAGTCGGCGTCAAAGGAGTCCTGTCTTTGAATGGTGCGGAAATGAGAGCTGTCAGAGGAGGGGACGCGCTCTGACTCCCCTGGTGGTGACCTCACCGGACACACCTACAGTACGAGACAGAGAGCAGAATGTTTCGTCATAATATAAAAACATGTTTCACTACAGAACAGTGGTCTTCAACGTTTTCAGCCAAAGGACCCCTTAGCTGAGAGAGAGATGAAGCAGGGACCCCCACCAAAATTGTGTCGCAGATTGGAAATGTTCATAGATTTCTTAGACAGCTTAGACTTTGACAGCACTGTCATCATGTTGGAGTAAGGTGTATTTTCAGACATTTAACCACTAGAACCGTCAAATACTGCAAACCTCTTTGCCAAAAATAGCCGATCTACAAGCTTACAATGCCTCGCTTGTAGATCTGCTATGTTTGGCTAATGTTCCACTCAGAATAGGGATGCTAGAGTTCAAGTGGTTAATATAAAAAGTAAAAAAACATGATCCTAGCACACAAAGATTTGGCGGTCCCCCCTGTAGTAACTCTGAGGACCCCCTGTTGAAGACCTCTGCTATAGAACATGTGAATATACAGGGTTCAACAGCCAGTTCCATTAACGTCTTCTGAGTGTAGGATCATTTGGGGGATCTGATAAGCTCAGAATCAACCAAGCCTCTTATCAAATCATTTAAGCCCAACCTCTTAAAGGCTGCAGCATCCTCCAAATGCCGTCAAACTTTGTTATGCTTCAGAAGGGCTTGTAGAGTTTTGGACATTTCTTGTGACATACACATTGGGCTGGTTGTGGTTGTTGTAACTTGTAATATATCTATCTATATGTGGAAATAAGCCTCGGCTTTCTAGGATCTCCTTTTAGTTGACCTTGTACCAGTGATTTGTACTGTCATGAAACTGTACTTTTTTCTATTGCAAACTTCTAATACATTCTTCAATCAATCAATCATGTGTATTGTGTAATGACATAGTGGAGACGTGTGATACAGTGCTAGTAGAATGTTTATTTTCTGAATGTGTGGTGCCGGTGAGGAAGAGCAATGGGACAATACAGATGGCAGGTACTGAGGAGGCTCAATACAAACAGCCGATGGACATTACATTACATTTGTAGTCACACAGACAGGGATTAGCCAACATTTCTTCAAACCAGTCCATGGTATGTTGCAGACAGATTGCGGAAATAAAACAATATATAAATCAAGTGTCTTTTTTAAGGCTCGTTAGAGATTCTTGGAGACGCAACAATACAACTACTTAACAAAGTTCTTAAAGGCACTGCCGAAGTTCTTCATGATGTCATTTTGTTCTTATTGCCTACCGTAGCCATTAAAAGTTTGCTTTTGGTTGTAGAAACGTTAAGTCTGCTCCACGTTTTAAATTGTAAGTGTAATTAGCTCTCTGCAGTGCCCTCTGTCTGAATTCAAACCCTGTAGCTTCGGTCTGTCTGCATGCATGCATGCATCTATGCATCTATGCATCTATGCATCTTGACTTACCTTCGGGAACGCTCCCCAGTTCCACTGCATATGAGGTCCACACGACTCCTGGGGTTTCACTACAAGCTCAGAGTCACTTTTAGGAGAGGATGGACGACTGTAGAACACAGTACTGTAAAGGCAGGGAGACACGGACAAACAGAATAGATTTGTGCAAAGACAGCAGTGGTTTGAGTGAGAGTGGGAGCAGTCAGTTGGTAGGATCAACTGATGAGTTGACTAACAGTCAGCTGATGCATGCATCACTTAAGTACTCTGCCTGAACTAACACCATGTTTCACATATTAAATGAGGGGTGAATGAACAATTATAAAACTATATTCTCTGGCAAAAGTTAGGGTGGTAAGCTACTGGAATGTAGAGAAGCTACTTGAGTCTGGTATGGTGCAGGTTTAAGTGCCTAGAAAAGCTATGCAAGTTAAATTAATAAGAATTGACGAAAATAATGTTATTAATGCATTTTAAGGAACACTTAACCCCACCCATTTTCAAACATTAGCAGGCTGAAATAGAAGGCAGCCATTGAAAAAAAAAGTATTTCCTCACCTTTCTGAGGGTGAATATTCACATTCACCTTCAGAATGTGCGTGAACATCTCTGATTTGTGTAGTTTCCAGTTCATCAACAGGCTCCTCGGACAGAGAGTAGTACACCGATTTACTGTTAGAACAAAACAAAAAGAACGTTATAATCCTGGGTTATTAACTCATTGAGTGCCTATCCCGAATTAGTTCGGGATATATGATCGTATCACAGGGTGCCTATCCCGAACAAGTTCGGGATATAAAAAAAAAAAAAAAAAAAAAAAAAATTTTTTTTTTTTTTTTTGAAAAAAATTTTTTTGAATTTTTTTTTTTTTTTTTTGGACCCCATCAAATCTGGTGAACATGATTTCAATCGCGATTTTGCATGTTCCACCCCCATACAACCCCATCTAACATACAGGGCAGCCATTTTTGTTTACATTACATGTAAAACATAAGGGCGATTATCTCAAGAATGCCTGAACGGATTTCCAATCGGATTTTTTTGTTTGAAAGCTGTGAACAAACTGCACAAATCCACTCCAATGCAATCCAGGATTGCATTGGATTTTTCAGAGCTCATTCTTCTCTGTTTTTTTCCCATGCATGAGGTGTGCAAGGTTTAATCATGGCTAAGTTGACGAAAATAAGGCTTCTAAAATGCTTGGTAGCCAATAGCTAACTTCAAGCTAACTTCATCCTCTTCCTGTACATGCAGTCATGCACAAAGGAAAGTGTTCAGGCAAGTCATGGCTGCAGGGCTTCTGCATATACCAGCATATCTCTATGGGATTTTCTCTGGCCACTGGGCGCCCTCTAGTGGTGAAAGGGGTGGCACTAAATGAGTTAACATCAATATACTGAAATTATGTTCATTGTAAAAGCACAGCCAGTCAAACAGAACGAGTAGACATTTCCTTCATTTTCTGGGAAATTGTTTGCTAAAAAAGGAGTTAAAACAAAACAGGACTGAGCAGGTGTCTTATTTTTAAGGATTAGGTCAAGATGTGATTTGATTTGATTATGATTCACCCGTTAATAATTCGTTACAATTCTAAGGCCTCAATTTTCTATATTTTTCTATATTACTGTGTTTAATTTTAACATTTTTCATCAGTTAATAAAGACAGTCAAATACATTATGAATTAGAAACGTTAAGCGGACCCGTGATGCTACTAAAGTCAGATGATTTGACTGAGAAATATGCCCAGATTGTCCGCTTTGAGAATACTGACTTTTTATGACTTGTTAATCTCAGCCTCCCTCAGTAACATTAGCATCAACTTATTTATCAATAGTTTATTAGCCTTATCGATCAATCATTGATTAACTGATAAGCAGTGAAATCTCTGATAACATGAATTTACTATTACTAGAAAAAACAAAATAGTCGAACCTGAGATAGAGACAATGCTGAAACCTTTGTCCTGAAAATACTGGCGTTTAAATTACCCAAACAATTGTCACTGTAATATTACATCAACAATATTGTCAAGTCTAAGATATTAACCCCTCAAGAATATTCCATGACACCACAGCAGAAAGCAGCAGTGACTGACTGAAACATCTCTGGATAATAACATTTTGAGCTGCTTGGTTTAAGTCTTATTTAGAACGAACGTGCAGTCTCAGCGACCGCATTGATAGCAACATTTGCATCCCGCTACCACCAGAGAGCCAGTGACAAGCTAGGACAGGTAGTAACAACAGCACAGCGTTCTTGTTGGTAATAAAAGGGACAGCTGACCAAAGAGAAAACTGGAGAGTGGCATTAAGCAGCAGTAACTGCATTTGTGGTGAAAGGACTGTTATGTTAGCCATGTATGCTACATGTGTAGCCTGACTCTCGACTTGTATGTAAACGGATGGACACACTGCTGTGCTGATGTGCGAGTCAGCGTAACCGTGACGTAGACACATAACTTGGTCCTGGCTGATAAGTCCGTGCAGATATTGTGTAGTGTTTGCGATAATGAACAGCAAGATATCAGAACAGAGGAATGTTCAATTGATTAATTTAATTGAGTAAATTCTTAAAGGCAATTAATAGATAAGTCTATTAATTGTTAACATCCCTAGTCAGTTCAATGCTTTGTTGCTTTCAGTAGTAATTGAAAAATCAACAATAAATAATAAACAATATAATAAATTGATTTTCTAATGTCGCTGCATTGATGCAGAATAGTCATCATAACCTAGGGCTGTCACAATTATTACATAACGCCGTCGCGATGCAGCATTTTGTGAGCTTGTAGATCGGCTATTTCCACTATCAATGTTCTTTTTTAAGTATAAAGTTGTCAAATGTCAGTAATTTCTTTATATATTTAGGTTATGTGTCATATCTACCATGTGCAACTTCAAAGCCTAAAAGCCAAACAGAAATGTAATTGTCAACGACAAAAACACAATTAAATCGTTAATTGCAATTATTTGAGTGACAGTTAATCGTCATGTAAAATGACATAATCGTGACAGCCCCATCATAACCATAATCATAATGGGTCCCTGGCGTCCCACATGTACTGTGAGGTGTTGAGCACAGCGTCACATTTCTTCAGTTACCTGAATAACTGGACCAATCACTTTCCGTTGTCCCTGCACAACTGCTCTTCTGATTACTGACCTGACCTGCAGAGGCGTGGTTGGCTCTGCTGCAGGGACCTCCATCTCCCTGTCTCTTTCCCGCTCCCTCTCTCTCTCGTCGGACGAGGAGCTGACGTCCTCTCTCGGGTGCGTGTCGGAGCGCATTCGTTTGCGACGCCGTTTCTTCCGCCGGGCGCCTCCTCCCCCCGCAACGGAAGGCCCCTCTGTGACCTCCTCCGTGCCTTCAGGGAGCTCGATGGAGGGGATCGGGGAGGTGCAGAGATGGGCAGGGACCTCGGACTAAAGCACAGGAAAAAAGTACAGTAAATGAAGTGCGATCATGAAAAGAAAGGGTTAGGAAGTGAAAGGAACACTCCGCTGTCTAATTTGCGGAAGCTGAGTGTGGCATTAACTGTGTCAGCACAAACACCTTAGCACGAAAAAACCCTAAGGCCTCCGACTAAATACCCAGAATTCCATGCAAAGGCTTGGTTCTCTGGCACTTCTCCAGGCCATTGACCCAACTGGTAAAGGAAAGAATGGCTAATAGTCTATCAGTCTTTGACATCTGCCTACATCACTGTGTGGACATTATCTGTAGTGCTTTTGGTTTGCTGCCGTGGCGATACAGAGTGTTGACGTACTTAGGACCATTGCATTGATCATTACTCCTACTGCAAGGAGGAGTTTGTCAAGCCAATGGAAAGTGTACAACTGAATCAAATATCAATCAATGATCATCCAACCTCCATATCTTCAAATTCCTCCACGAAAAAGGCCTCTCCATTGTCCCCCAGTTTCATGTGCAGGTCAACTGGCTCTCCATTGATCTCAATGTCCACCTAAAATCATAATGACAGTGGCATGAGTGGCAGATAGGGCTGTCACGATTATGACGTTTAACATGACGATTAATTGTCACTCAAATAATTGCGATTAACGATTTAATTGTGTTTTTGTCATTGACAATTACATTTCTGTTTGGCTTGTAGGCTTTGAAGTTGCACATGGCAGATATGACACATAAGTGACATAACCTAAATATACAAGGAAATTAAGGACATATTTGACAAAAAGAACATTGATAGTGGAAATAGCCGATCTACAAGCTCGCATCGAGATGCATTGTGAGCTTGTAGATCGGCTATTTCCACTATTTTTTAAATGTTTGAACATATATAAACATTTTTCAACATGTAAACGATTATGACGATTATCCCAAAATAATTGCGGTTATGTCAAATAATTGTGATTAGACGATTAAGTAATAATTGTGACAGCCCTAGTGGCAGAGCGAGAATTCTAGAGGTGCGAAGGATTAACAGGGGAGAGGAGTGGAAATGAGACTCACAACTTTCTCCTTAGAGCGCAGCACGCCTAGCTTGCCGAAGCGGACGTGAAACGGCGAGCACAGGAGTGAGCCGTCGGGCTGGCGCACCACGATGACGTCGATGCCTCCTGTGAGCGTGGCGGGATTAAGGCCACGGTACAGCTCCTTCACCGTCACAAACACCGTCTCCGCCAGCTGGCCCACGATATTCATGGTCTGAGACTAGAGGGACAATGAGCACAAATGTACAAAAAGCATGATTTCAGAGATAACAAAAAAGTAGCCCCATTCTGCTATCAGTGTTGCTATCTGTTAGGCTTAGGCTATTATAATACACTATAATAGATTATAACAGTGATTATAATACAATTAGGGCTGGGACTTTAATGATTAATTTAGATTAATTACAGAAAATGTACTTGATTAAATAAAAATAATAATAATAATCACGCTTAGTTTTTGCACCATAGAAAAAACGGAAAAAATACGTTTGCTTCTCGGGTCAAATATTTATATGTGATATATATATATGCGATTAATATCGATTAATAAATTACAAAGCCTCTAATTAATTCAAATGTATTACTATTTTTTAATCGAGTCCTCGGCCCTAAATACAATATATTCTATTATCATTATCATGTATTACATCTATATGATGGTCTACAAGAAAAGTCAGTGAGTGATCACTCATTATGAAGTGTTTGGCCCAACTCAGACCTACTCTAGTCTGGAGTGGATACATTTTAGTACCACTTTCAGTACCACTTAGATACCACTCTACCCAGGTCCTTGTAGTGGAAATGGGGCTCAAGTGAACATAATACATTTCAAATTCTGACTGTACTCGCCTCACCCATGCTTATGTTAAAGCTGCATGTAACTTCCTTGTCCTACCGGGGATTCGAACCTGGCCCCCACTAAAGTGATGACATTTCTACCACTGAGTTAGGACCGGTAAATACCCCAACAACTAAATAATAAATCACACACCTACAAGGATACAACCTTTGCAGTTGTGTGCAGTTGTACTCACTTTGTACATATTATTCTACCCTAGCATACATTGTAATTTGTATTAATAAGATAATCTACCAATTCGTCAAAATAACGCTTTATTCACAAAATAAAATGTTATGCGTTGCAGCTTTAAAGAGTGTTATACCATCAGCCACAGTTTACCGAACAAGAAAAAGGACAACTATTAATGTAGGCTAACACACATAAAATACTTCAGTACACACGCATGTCGCGCGCAAACACACACACGCACACAAAAGAGCTTCCTATGTATTCCACTTCCTTACCTGAGGAGACAACTCAAGCAACTTACTCAAATATTACATCCAAAGTAGTTGGCTTCTATACTACATACTTTCTCACAGAGATCGGAGATGCTTCTTGAATGACTACAAACTGAGATACCTCTCACATTTTGACCAAGCTAGATTAACCTTTGGACTAGATCTTGCAATCAATAATGCAACATGAATAGGAATGTGTGACTCATGTCTTTCTTAGCCTGTCATTATCAATGATCAGTGAGTGAGTGGACTGAAGCACTTCGACTATCTGTCTCGGAATATCCATGAATGACGTTGTACTTTTGAATTAAATGTAACTTTACATTTATAAAAATCACAGTAACAAATGTACAAATGTTGACCGAAATCACCTTGAAGAATGCATCAGTATTCTGTACTTTGTGTGACAGGGACCGTGGAATGTTTTATAACATTACTAATGTTATTACCTTGCCGCATCAAACCTTTTTTTTTATTATATACCCAGCCTTTATTTGCCATAGGTGAGGGGAGTGATAAAAGGAATGTGAGATGATAGCGCTGATATCTTTATCTTAGGGATTATTGCGACCATTAGGTCGCAAGTTACTATAGTATGAAAAGCTCCTCCGGCTGTCCGCCTCTCACCTCACGTCACACTTTTGCCCCTACTCTATCTCTGCCACCGTTGGCCCTATCGATGCCAAACTTTGCACACACACTCCTTGGATGGCAAATCACAACCTCTGATTTCTCACATGGCCCTCTTCTCCCGCCACCATCAGGCCGATCTTTGCAAAACACATTTTTGGACACGCAAAGCGGTACACAGTATCTCTAAAGTCATGTCATCAACTTGGATCTGTCCCATTTCCCATATTCCCTCCTGATTGGCTACGATTGCCTTCTAAAGTTTGTGTATGTGACGTGACAGTCGCTTATCTCCCGATTAGGGAGTCTTAGTGGGATAGTAGCTTTAAGTGAACTGGCACCACAGATCTAAGGATCACCCATCACTGTGTCAAACACGGGCAAAACAAAGACCTGTGCAATGTGCTACGTATTATTTGGTCAAATTCACAGTTTAGGAGACATTGGAGTTTATTCAGGCACAAAGGAACCACAACACAATGCAAGACAAGCAGCCTTCAATGGTTCTGTGTACCTTTCTGTGTAAGTTGAGGCTGACCAAACCTTCCATGTTCTGAGCAAACTCTTTCCCCAAAATGGAGAGTCCAATGTTAATCCATTTGCCCATTAGGGCTGCCATATTAGCTGAATGGGTAGAGAGGGTGTCTGGGAAACAGGCTGTCCCCAGACCCAGTTGTTGTATCCCACAAGTGCCCATTGAGCAAGATACCTAAACCCTAACTGCCCACTGCTCCTTAAATAGCTAGGATTGGAGTATGCACGCAGAGGACACATTTCACCTACTGTATGTGCAAACATACAGTGTGTGCAAAACATACAGTGACAAAAAAATACCCCAAACAGGGGTTGACACTAAGGTCTCAGAGGCACTTGCCCGTCGGGCAAGTACAGGTCATGTTCTACTTGCCCTCAGGTCTTGGCCACTTGACTTAGCCTTGCCCGTTTTCGACTGAGCTAACGTAACCACTGGCTGCAGTTCATTCAGTGTGTGTGTGTGTGTGTGTGTGTGTGTGTGTGTGTGTGTGTGTGTGTGTGTGTGTGTGTGTGTGTGTGTGTGTGAGAGAGAGAGAGTGTGTAGGGAGGAAGCGATAGAGAGAGAGACGGAACCCGTTCAAGTAGGCACAGATCTCATTACTTAACTCAAATGTGCACTTGCCCGGTCGGGCAACTCAGTAGCAAACTTCACCTGCCCGACAATGTTTTTTACTTGCCCCGGGCAGTCGGGCAAGCGTTAGTGTCAATCCCTGCCAAATGAGTGGGGTCCACATTATTATTGTTAATGAAAAGCTATTGTGGCTGTGATTAAATAAGGCTTATTTATAACCCAGCATTCATCATTGTGCTGTGGCTCCCAGGCTCTAGATGGACCAGCCTGCGTCTTCCCATCAGATCTGCCCAGGCAGTCCATTATTGAGGTCTTCAAATCTCTACTTAAAACCCACCTATTCGAGTTTTCGCTCTCTGGCTTTCAATTCCATGTGAGCCTGGGTACTGATAAAGCTAATTATTCTCACTAATGAAAGAATGCTTATAAAAATGCATTGTAATTGCAACCTCCTTCACACTATAAAAAGGGTATATGTGGCCTATGCAACTTAACTCTTTGCGTGCCAGCGCCCTCTAGGGGCCAAAGAATGCCAGCGCATCTCTCATAGGCGAGCGCTTTAGCTTCCAGGACTTCAGCTTCCAGGACCTGACGTGCTCACGTTGATGCACGGCATGGAAATGTCCCGGATGAAGATGCTAACAGAATGGCTATTCCCATTTTGTCATCTAAAAGATCATTTTTGGGCGATTTCGCCGTAAATAAACCTCGCGCCGCTTTCCTAAAACACAAAAAAGAGATATAAGCCTTTAAAGATGCGGTCTTTCATTGGATTAGGCGGAGATTGGCGATTGCGTTCGCAAATTACGGCCGGCCGGGACGTTGTTAGCTTTCGGCTAGTAGCTACAAAAATCAAGCCAGGCTTCAGAAGGCCTCTTATCATTTTATTCATTTAATTAAATAAAGCCGAACTACTTCGGGATCGGCACACTCGTGTACTCATCGGAAGCGGCGCCGAACATCGGGTGAACATTGGGGAGCTCAAAAATGTATTTTAAACCATTTTTAATGGAATATATCGTCGGACAGAGTAGAACGGCTAGCTGGCTAGCGGCTAGCGAGCCAGGACCACCCACGACTCTACAAGCAGCTCGGGGTAAGTGAATTAATAAAAAAAAGATTGTATTGGATTGAAATAAAGCCGAACTAGTTCGGGATCGGCACCAGATGAGTTAAAGGAGTAGTTCACCCACAACATGACTTTCTTTCTATTGATTAGTCATGCCATGGGGACTTGAGTTCAATCATATTTTTAGTTTTTTGTCACTTTCCTAAGACAACAAATGTATTACAATAAATGTACCCCCATTGATTCCGGAAGGGGACCCAAATGCATTAGGGTCCCCATCCGGAATCAATGGGGGTAAATTTACTATAATCACATTTTTGTCTTAGGAATGCAAAAATACAAAGAAATATTATTGAACTTAAGTCTCCATGGCATGAGTAATCAATAGAAAGAAAGTCATTTTGGGGGTGAACAACTCCTTTAATGGTTTATGTACCAAGAAGACCAAAACCCCTACAGAACTATAACAGATCAAAGAGGACAACAAGTACAGTACCGTAGCCACTTAAACCCTATACTTCATTGGCTGGAATCCCCCGGGATCTAAGCTATGTTTTCCCCTCAACTTGGAAATCTCTCCATTGAAAATAGCACATCTAGTACAAGCTCACAACATGATGTTGCACGTTTGTGACATCATGACAAAAACGTACAGATCAGCTACTTTTGCAAAATGATCGTCCGGAAGAATAGGGACATTTGGGTTCAAGTGGTTATCGAAAGTCAGCTCACAGAAAGGGTCAATAGATTGTAGCCTACTGCAGGGGTTTTCAAAGTGGGTGACGGGGCACCCTGGGGTGCCGCCACGGCAGTCCAGGGGTGCCGCGAGATAATTTGATAACATTTGGAATTTATTTGGACACTTGAAAAAATATTTAGTATCATTTTAAACTTGAAGTACAAAGTTATTTTCAGTCAGTTCTAACCAAAATGGCTGTTATCTCAACGTTTTCCTCGCAACATAATCACTAAAATATCGTCACTGTCGGGCAGAAACCTTGTATCTCCAAGTTTCAAATGTGTACGTCTTTTGGTAAAGCAAAGCACTGCTTCATCATACAAGACTGTCACACAAAACTAGTGAAAACAGGCACACAACGCACACAACGCCTCGCGTTGTGTGCTTGTAGATCTGCTGTTTTCACTAGTTTAGTACATTTTATAGATGATAAATACAAAATCAACGGTTTTGGAGATACAAGGTTTCCACTCGACAACGACGATATGCTATAAATATAAGGTGCTGGGAGTGAAAATTATAATGTAGGGGTGCCTCGGATTAAAAGGATATTCATGGGGTGCCCTGAGACAAAAAAGTTTGGGAACCCCTGGCCTACTGTACCTCTTTTTCTCACAGTAATACTACAATAAACTGATAAGTAACTCTAGATTAGAGTGTAAAAATCGAACCTCTGTTCGAAGTGGAGCTGTGTGTGTGTGTGTGTGTGTGTGTGTGTGTGTGTGTGTGTGCAACAGCGCCCCTCCCTTAACATGTGTGGTCAGAAAAGGTTACTGCAGGCTACAGACAGACACAGAGACACGGAGACACGGAGACAGACAGACAGACCCACACACACGGCCACGTATAGGGAGCTTGTGTTCCACACAGCTCCAAAAAGGGACCCAAGAGTCACATTTTGTCTAAAAAGCTAACAACATAAGATGACATCTGGCCTAGTTTGTTTGTGTATCAACAACATTACTAGACATTCTCATTTCGATATGCATAATTCAATGCTGCTCTGAGTAAGAGCATAGCGCTTTCCAGTAGCTTTATTGGATTTTACAGCCTTGTTGACATGCCAAGAATAGCATGTAATTTTGAAGGAATAACACTCACTGAAGGAGTTACTACAGGGGGTCCTCCAAATCTTTGTGTGTTAGAAAGAAAATAATAAAATCTCCTTTTTAGCCAGATTGAGATTCTTAACCAAATTCTGAGAACTTTTGCCAAAAATAGCAGATCTACAAGCTCACAACGCCTCGCAGCATTGTGAGCTTGTAGATCGGCTATTTTCGGCAAAGAGGTTTGGTGTAAAGGAGAGAAGTATTGACGGTTCAAGTGATTAAATATCTGAAAACACAAATTGACATAAATCCTAAATACACTAATGATTGTGCTGTCAAACAATGAAACGATATGGAATCTATGACAAGGTTTTGCCCTGAAAACATTGAAGACCCCTGCTCTACGCCAAAAGGTTTGTCCAATGTCCAGTGTGGCGTCTTACCCAGAGTGAAGGATGCAGGTGTCCCTTCCCAACCAGGTCTTGATCCTCTGACCCGCCTTCTGCCATAAGATGCCCCTATGTCCTTCATTCCGCAGGATCCTCGGCTGTCTAGTCTTGGCCTAGCCCCCCTCTTCCTGAATGCTAGGCTACATTTTGCTAGATGTGACAGCACTGGGGCCTGTAGGGCCTGTAGATTAGTCTAACAGTAACAACGCTAAAGCTAAACTTGGCTCTCTCTCTGTCAGATCAGTGTTTGAAGTTTTGACAGCCCTCTCCAGTGCTCTCTGTTCCAAACTGGGCAGCAATATTGTACATCTATGAGAGAGTCCCAGACTATTCACTCACACACACTACTGCTCCCTCTTTCTCTCACAAGCACACACACACTCCTCCATGTGCACACACACACAACCAATCCTCTCACACACTCTCATCGAATTCACACTTCCCCACTCACCACACTGCACATGACAGCCAGACCAGCAGTTTCTGAAAGGGTCGGGTGATCTATTCACATTCGCTTTGCATGGATATGCAACTCACACACATACACGACGACGCGCTCGCACACACGCACACATACAGCAGCTGATCACGTTCTGGGCTTGACCACAGTACTCTGGGCAGTCACATATGCAGGGCGATGGAACGACTGTCCTCTACAAAGACTGGGGCGAAAACAGTGAATTCCTTCACGGAGGGTTCTTTTTACACAGCTAGACTCTGCCAACATGGGATTACCTGAAGATGGTTACTTTTGAATATCAAAAAGTCGGTCTTTGCCAACGAACGCTGCGTGTGGAAAGAAAACTGCATAGTAAGGTCAGTTATAACTTGAACATGTTCCAACTTGTCTAAATGAAAAAGCATTCCTTTAGTGTGGATGGCTAATCAACTTCACAGTGTAGCCTGGCTCCAGAATATTCCAGGCCAAGACGACAGTTAGTCGAAGCTTACAGTATCTATCGAGACACTGGGATGTACTGTAAAAAGAGACTGAAAGTGCTTGGTCTTCTGGTGTGGATTGACTATTTAAGTTTTTTTTCTGAACTAGGTCCACTCGATTTAGGGTGATATATGCCCAAAACAGCAATTTCAGGCATAGTTACAAGACCAGAATAACATATAGCTTATAGTAGATGGCTGAGCCTTGACTTAACAAATTGGAGTCATGGGATTTATGGTCAAGTTAGGGAATTCTTAAAATGTTGTCATGCGTTCGTCTCATGGTATCTCATTTACAAAGAGAAAAAGTCAATGATTACATACTTTTTGCGTTAAAGCTACATGTACAGAACTTACTTGGTAGATTTGGATTATAATTACAAATCACTTCAATCCTATATACATTTTGGCCATATCGAGCCAATACATTTCCGCCATTTGAAAATAGCCGATCTACAAGCTCACAAATCCTTAGTTCTGTACAGTAATGTATGTTAATGCAATATAACTATAACATCTGCAATGATTGGAGGTCGTCTCCCTACTACGAAATGTAGATCCTGGTGTCAAGTAGGACACCTAGTTGACAATGTAAATACATTTGAAGCAGAATGCTGATTGGCCACTATATGTGCCACAATATTTATTGTAGTTCAGACATTACTGCTATTACCTCTCACCGTTGGGGGAGGCCCTCCCCCAACGGGAGGGAGACAATGGAAATTATTAGTGTCGTAGTCGGGTGGACACCTTGTATGTCCAAAACTGTTCGTTTTGTATTTATCATTTTAAAAATGATCTAAACTAGCCGTTTTCACTACTTTTGTGCGACGACCCTGTAGTATGATGAAGCAGGGCTTTACTCTGCGAAAAAACGTACACATTTGAAACTTGGAGATACGAGGACTCTGCCCGACAGTGACGTTATGGATTGTAGCTTTAAGCCCTTCACTGGCTCTAACCAAAACATAAACACTAAACGCTACATCAGCACTAAATTGAAAAAGAGCTTACTGTATTCAGCCCATCACTTGAAAAAGGGGGTAATTGCAACCATCCACAGGTGTGAGGCCCATGGGAACTAGAGTCAACCACACTCATGATGTACACCACTGTTTCTCAACCAGTGGTCCACGGCCCAGTAGTTGTCCACAACATAATGGCTATATAAATATCTATCTATCTACAGTATCTATATACAGATCGCTCAAAAAAATAAAATAAAAAAATAGGATGTATTGTGTAAAAAAGCAGCAGATGCCATAGCACCCCAAATCATCACTGACTGCGGAAACTTCACCCTCTGACCTCGGAAAGTTGACAGACGTGTATTGTAAAATCCTTGTTTTGAGTGGTCGCGTGACTCGCGTGTAATACTGTAATATTTTGAGATATGGATTTTTTTATTTTCATGAGCTGTATGAAATAAAAATTAAATTAAAACAAAAAAGGTTTTTAGTATTTCACTGCATGTGCAATGTATCTAGAATATAATTATATTACGATATCATTCTTTTATTAAATTACAGAAAACAATGAACTTTTCCACAATATATATAATATATATGTTTTAGATTGTAACCCTTGATACTAGGAGCAGTGAGCAGCCATTTAGTACAGCACTTGCCTGGGGAGCAGTTTGTTTAGCTTAGAGAGACAGGGACACTTCGACACATTCCTGGGGACTGGAATCAAACCAGGGACCTTCAGCTTCCCAGGCTAACCATTCATGCTGAATAAGTAATCAGAGGACTTCTCCTACTTGACAGGCATTGTGGAATGGATGTTAACGAATGCCAACTGGGACATACGGTACACGTTCTTGTCTCCCAAATATGCTTTGAGCCATGCCATGTGTGTGGGGAAATATTATTTTCTTTGCTGTAATCTTCCTACCAACTGATAGGTCAAAGTTCATTTCTTTGAACAACCAAGGAACTGCCTTTAGTTACAAGAAAGAAAGAAACATATCACTGTTACTGATTCTGCCAGGACAGACAGACAGGCATTAAAGGAGTAGTTCACCCCCAAAATGACTTTTTTTCTATTGATTAGTCACGACATGGAGAGTAGAGTTCAATAATATTTTTTGGTTTTTGTCACATTCCTAAGACAAAAATTTGATTCGAGTAAATTTACCCCCATTGATTCCGGATGGGGACCCGTTCATCCGGAACGAATGGGGGTAAATTTATTGTTATCACATTTTTGTCTTAGGAATGCGACAAAAAACTAAAAATGGTATTGAACTCTAGTCTCCATGGCATGACTATTCAATAGAAAAAAAGTCATTTTGGGGGTGAACTACTCCTTCAAACCTCTCTAACCAATGCATCCATTCCAAGATGTATTAAACATGGAAATTAGATAATCAAATCCATTTAAATGAGATAGATTATGCTGTCTGTGTGACTGCTACATCTTACTTTACATGGACAAATTACAAGCTGGATATGATATCAATCTGAAAATCGCCACAAATTTTTACACGTTTACAAATACCATAACAAGTGATTATGAAAACACGTTTTCATAATCACTTGTTGTTATGTATGGTATGTATATGACAATAACAATAAGCAGTGGTGGAAAAGGTACCTTTTGTACTCAAGTAAAAGTATCAATACTGCAATATAGAAAATAAATACTCTGTTACATGTATAAGTCCTGAATTAAAAATGTACTTGTCTTGAGTAAAAGTACAAAATGTATCACATCAAAATGTACTTAAAGTACGATACTACACAATATCATTTGTTGGAAGACTAAAAAGTTAAATAATAATAATAATAATAATAATAATAAAGTAACAAAAAAAAGAGAGGAGAAAAACGAGAATGTTTGACTTAAAACTGAAATAATTATTTTTCCCACTGAGAGAGAGAGTTGTCAGAACAAACAGGGGGATGTCATCATCATCGTTCCACTTTTGGGAGACGTGTCTCAAAACGGTGCCTCGGCACGTTCATGTAGCGAATAGTTTGCAAGTCCACCACCTCTGACCACATGTCTGCTTGTTATAAAATCACTATAATTATTTCGTATTCATATTAAACATTGTGTGGATGTAAGCTTACCTTTCAGGCTGCCGCTTTCACAGGGCAGCTTTTCAGAAGATGTAAAGCCAGACGCTTCCTGGTCAAATTCTGTTGTTGCCTTGATGGTCTGTTGCGCCTGCGCAGTACGCAAGCCGCCGAGTGAAGCGTCCACGTTTTTCCCAACGACCCTAAGCGCGACGGTGGGGGCGCGGGGGGGGCTGCAAGGGAAAGGAGCGCTTGTTTTCGGTGATGACGACGGAGGCGTGCCGTCTCAGGCGACACCGGTCCGTTGTTCCGAGTAGCGTCGGCAGGTTAGTTACTCACGGTTGGGTAGGTTTAGGTTTGGGTTAGGGTTTTAGGGTTATCGGTTATGGACAGAATAGTAAATCGTCCCCCCGACTTTCGGCACCTTCGCGCGGTCCCAGTGAACACAGCGAAGCGCTCCCTACCTCCTTGCCCACCACTGGCCCCCACCGTTGTGCTTAGGTTCGTTGGGAAACGTCAGGTCGCCCCAGTGGGACGACCTGACGAACCATTCATACATTGTCCAATGAGCTACCTGGAAAAGACACAAGAACCTGCCTCCTACATTTGTTTTGTCAACAAAGCGTGCAGTCATGCACAACATCATGGACGAAGAAGGTTAAATTGCCATTTATATGAATTTAGCAACACTATTTTATAGAAATGCATTTAGCAGAGATGGACAGAGTAGTTGACCCCAGTACTTGAGCAAGAACATTAATAGGCCTATAATATTCAAGAGTAGGCCTACATGCTTTTAAAAATACTTAAATTACAAGTAAAAGTAAGAGTAGGCCTACATTTCTTATTTTTCACATCAATGACTTTTTTAACAATGAATTTATAGGAATAGGAGTCAGGACCTCTTGTTTCAGAGAAGTAGACTAATTCTGAAACCACCTGCACTGCACTGATGCGCTTGCTTGTAGAACCACAAGGCTACTTTATACAAAGCTTGTAGAAACACCTATAAAACAGAAATAACTGAGGAATCAGAACTATTCAAATAATTTTACTTCTACACTCCCATAGATGTAACAATACAGAAACCTTGAACTAGTATGATCACTAGATAAACATCATGTATATTTCTTTTGCAGACTAAGTCTAAAAGGAAGGAAAACAAGTGAGTCGAGTGCCATGCCATGTTCGATTCTGCTTCGATGACCTCTTGTCATCGGAAATAGATCGAGAGCCCTGCTGCCGCTGGCGAGTGGAGGGGGAAGCCACAGTTGGAAATGTACTCAAGTAAGAATAATAAGTATAATGTCTTACTCAGTTACTGTCCACCACAGGCATTTAGCCAAGTCACTCACAGTGAGCTTGTAAAATCCAATTGTGCTTTGCTTTGCATGTCCATATAGTGCCTCATCAAATTACTAAGAAGGCTACTGCTAAATTCCTCATCCTCCATGAGAATCTTTGGTATTCTTGAATGACTGCATCACCTAATATGATACAGTGTTGACTAATAACTAATGAGGTCAGGCGCGTCACAAGGGGGGGAAGTGGGACTGAATTACTAGGGCCCAAGGTGGGGGGGCCTTAATTGTTTTATACTTTAGCTATTGAAAAGTAGCAGATCTACAAGCTCACAGCATGGCACCGAGGGCCGCGCTGCGAGCTTGTAGATCTGCTACTTTTGAAAAGTCGTGAAAATGTGTGCAAATCTTTGAATATATATATGTAATTTTTAAGCGAACATTTGTAACTCAAATTTGCAACTCAAATCCTTGTACTCAGGGCCCAGAAGTTGGTGCAACACCCCTGAGCATTCCAAAAAGGTCTACACAACCATCTGAGTAGCCATCAGCTGGGTGAAGCTGAAAACAGGAAACCTCATCAGCCCGTCTGCATTGCTTTGAGGTGGAGGTGAGTAAAGTTCCCATAACAGACATGCTCTGTGTGCTACCGCTCTGTAGAAGGCCAATAGGACCTTGGGGCCCATACCAAACTACTTCATTCACCTGATATAATGTAGGTGTTGCTGTGCCCTCTTCATTACTTAGTCAGTGTGTGTGTACAATGCATCCTGCAGGTGAGTTTCTCTAGATGCTGAGGAATTTAAAGTCGCTGACCCTTTCCACTGCGGTGCCATCTATGTACACATTAGGGTGTGCTTTCTACTTCCTGTGGACTGTGGTCCACAATCAGTTATTTTAGTCTTGGTTACGTTGAGAGCCAGGTTGTTCTCCTGGGCTGGCACCAATGTGTCAGGTTATCTCATGGTCATCAGTGATCATCAGGACTATCACTGTTGTGACCACTGAGCTGTGCATGGCCAGGCCATGCAGTTGTGGGTGAACGTACAGGGAGTAGAGAATGGGGCTCCAGTGTTGAGGGTCAGGGGGCAGAGGTGGTGGACGCCATGCTCACCTCCTGGTGATACTCTGACAGAAAGACCAGGATCCAGCTGCACAGGCTGGGGTCGATTCCTAGGTTTCTGAGCTTGGAGTTGAGTGAGTCTGGAGGGAACGCTGAGCTGTAATCTAAAACAGCATTAATTTCACCAGGCAGGTGGGAAAGGGTAGTGGGTTGTGGCTAATGGCTAATGGCTAATGTGTCGTATATCTGTTGATCGGTTCTGCCGGGTGAGAAGTTGTGAGTTGAGAGCTATGGGACGACAGCAATACCAGTTACTTTTTCTTTTTCTCAGTACTGGAATTATTTGTAGCTGTGAATCTTCCGTCCACAGAAGATTCACCATCTTACAAAATATAAATGTCGGCCATTTGAAAATAGCCGATCTACAAGCTCACAATGGGTTATGATGATTTGGGAGCTTGTAGATCTGCCATTTTCAAAAGCATTACATTATACATTTGAAAACGTGTGATATGGGACATTCTCCATAATGAGTACTTTCAACTTTTGATACCAGTAATTACTTTAAAGTGATAGTTCAGTAAGTAAAACTTGTGAGTACTTTCTCTCTCTCTATCCATCAGTTGCTGTTTGCTGCACAAAATGAAACAAGTAGGACTAGGGATGCCCAGCAGGGGGCAGCCCTACTTCTGTCTTTCCCTTGTTTTGTAGATTCACTGAATGCATTCCATCAATAAAACATGTTCTACTACTTTTTCCACAACACATTTTCAAATCAGGAAAAGGTGTGAGCTATGGGACAACAGCAGTACCAGTTACTGTTTTTCTTTTCTTTTCTTTTCTTTTCTTTTCTTTTCTAAATCAGGAAAATAGAGGACAGTTTATATTTTCATGTAACAGCAAAACATTAGTGTTGTCTTTTATGCCATATAGAATGGCTGCTCACTGCTCCTAGTAGTAGTTATAGGATTTCACGTATGTGCAAAGTGACAAAAACAAAACACCCAAGGAGTGGACTATTCTATTCTATTCCAAAGTTACAAAGTGAAGACATCAGAAACAAATGATACAAACACAATATGGTTTGTCAGAATTGTGGGACAACATTGCGGGACACTGAAAACAAACATCCTTCACGGTATCCTTCACAGCCTCAGGTAGATAAATGTCAGATGACATGACAGGATATCCTATTTCATCTGACATTTATCTTTACCTGAGGGTGGCAAAGTAAACTACAGATAAGCCTGTATGGCCACTGGGAGATGGCACAATTTGCATTAGAAAGATACTGCCTCAATAAGGAGATTAAACTTACATAACGTTCACCATACTGACCATAGTAGCCTATGCTGTTCATCATATTCAATCTAATGTGCTTTCTTTTTTTATTGATACAGTGGATATTGAAAACTTTCATTTCATACATGGACCTCAAACTGTTTTAGAAACAATTAACACATCTATTACACAATAATGACACGTCACTGTCGGGCAGAAGCCTTGTATCTCCCAGTTTAAAACGTGTACGTTTTTTTTCCCGCAAAGTAAAGCCCTGCTTCATCATGCAAGGCTGTCGCACAAAAGTAGTGAAAACAGCAGATCTACAAGCACACAACGCCTGCTGTTTTCACTATCTACTATTTATCATTTTTAAAATGATAAATGCAAAACGAACGGTTTTGGACATACAAGGTTTTCACCCGACAACGACGATATGTCCACTGAACATTACATGGTGGGAGAGAAAGTGTGAAGTAAACAGACACTGTAAGCATGGCATGGCATCCCTTGCAGTCTTAGGAACCATAGGACCAGACACAGCCAAACTGACTATTTAAGGAGAGCCATATTCTAAAGTCTTAACCAGCAATAAACAGGCTCTTGCTTTTACAACTCTAGCATCTGCTCCCTATCTCTCCATCCTTTCCATCCACCCCTCCGCCGTGCCATAGCGAGGCCCCCCTCCGAAAAGTTTGGACGCTTTTCTCTAAATAAGGCTGCCTTATCGTAGTTCCTGTCATTTTCACAAACATCCCAAGCAGTCAGTCTGTGGCAGCAGCAAAGCACAGCCTGCACATTCTTTCTCCTTGTATGGAGAAATGCCCTGGACCTGCGCGCCTCTGTTTGGGACAGCCCGGACTCGCCATTGGCTGGGGCAGTGAAGGGAGGGGCGTGCGGGGACTCTGATGCTCTAAACAAACTTTTCAGTAGGACTGCCTGTTTCCCTTCCCACTCTCTCTGTCTGAGACAAAGACAAAAGGGGGGCTTGAAGGACTCCGACAATTCACTACCTGAAACCAAGGTGAGAATGATGGATTTGAGTTTTCTACTACTTTTCTACGTTGCATGTGTATAGTTCTATGTCAGCTTTGTTTTTTGTCTGTCATTTCAGAGCACTTGAAATCTGATGACTGAGTGTTCAGTTCTAAACTGTCAGACAGTTGTGTGTGTATGTGAGAGCTGGTTCAAAGCACCGGGTCAGCTGCCACAGGGGCTGTCTCATCCGTTTGAAATAAGTAGGGTCCCACCTTGGACCAACACGGCAGATTAGACTGAGGAATTTATGTATAACTTTCATCTAGTTTGATTGCTCTCTTTAACTTTCTCTCTCTCTCTCTCCGTTTCCCTCACAACACACACACACACACACACACTTGTGATTTAGCAGCTGTCATCTTTGTCATTTTACAGCCAATGAGAGCTTGCGTTCTGCTTGAGTGTGTTTAGGTCAGGAATTCCCTGCTCTTGGCCCCTCTAGCCTTCTCTGACTGTGAACAATGGTGACCTGTGGTCCGAGCTTAGGGTGCAAGGTCACTAGCTGACTGCTTGATGACATCAGGTTGTGTGTGTGCTTGTGCTGGACACATGGGCTCTGTCATTCCAAAGGGATGGGGAGGGTCACAGACTGACCGTGACACTGACAGACATACTGTACAGCTACTACAGCAGTGTTTCTCAATCTTTTTTGGCTTGAGTACCCCCTTTCCCTGAATCCGAGACAACAACATTTTCCATGTAAAACTGCAATTAAAACCATAACTAGTGGTATATGATGACCCCCCTTTTCAAGAATATAACATCACACAAAATGGGGAGTGAGATTTTCAAACAGTGCCTCATGAATAGATTTATTTTCAACACTGTGGCCATGACATTTCAGTACAGTTTTTATGTCAATAACTTAGATTCAAACAACACTCAAACCCATCCCAGTTGCCTGGTACCATGTATTTTGGGTTAGCAACTGTCAGGATCACAATACGTTTCTCCAATGTCATCATTAAACATAACAGTAAATGTTTTTTTCTCCTTCTAATTCAATTGTAGTTAATTATTTAACTATGTAAAATATTATAATGATTTATAGTTCTGTTTTCCCCCCATTTGAGAAGCACTGCTGTACAGTATCTCAGTACAATCCCAACTTGAAGCCCTGAACAATTCAAGTCACAGACAACAAATAACAATCAGTATACCTCCACCACTCAGTGAAACACCGGTGACCGACATTGTCGAGAATGCTCAAAGGTTTTCTAGGAATTGGAATATTTTCCGTTTCGTATATCCAAAAAAGGCTGTGGAAAAAAGACAACAACTGTGGATTGATGAGATTATTTGTCACAGTAGTTAAAAAGAACGTTTTGCTTTTTAATGACCTGAGATAGATTGAGCATTAATTAAATTAGGCTAATTAGGGAGATACTGGAAGAATACACAAGAGAGAGTTAGATAGTGGGATTACCACATTCCGCTGTCTCCACTTGGACTATTTCTAATTTGAAGCGCTTTATGAAAGCCCTCTGGAAACATCTTAATGAGGTACTCCTAATAAGTTACATCACTGCAGCATGGTTAAAACACAGTCTGTAAAAGGCAGGGGGGGAGGGAGGTCTCTAACCATGGGAGGGAGGTCTCTAACCATGGGAGGGAGAGAAAAAGGTCCTAATCAGATTGGAGAATTCCTCTGTTCATGAAACCCTGAAAGGGAGTTGAATTTGTTTTGCTTGCAGACAGGGGTGTCGCACCAAATTCTGGGCCCTGGGTACAAGAATTCACTGCGGGGCCCCCCCCCCCATGAATGTTCTTCATAGGGGGATGGGGTTTAACCCATTTAGACTGGGAGCGCATTATTACGCATTATGTTGTGCTTTAACTATTGAAAAATAGAAGATATACCAGCTCACAGAGCTTGTAGATCTGCTATTTTTGAAAAATCTTGAAAATGTGTGTCTTTGAATATTTCAAATCCTTCTAAGGTTTTTTGAAAAACCTATGTATCTATGTCAGTGGTGCTCAAACCTTTTCATGTGAAGGACCCCAAAATGATAGGTATTTGGCCATGGACCCCCATCTCAAAATATTTAGTTCCAGGGACCCCCAAGAAGCAAAATTTGAGTTACAAATGTTAGCTTAAAAAATACATATATTCAAAGATTTGCACACATTTTTTTCACGACTTTTCAAAAATAGCAGATCTACAAGCACTCGTTGCCGCGCTGTGAGCTTGTAGCTATTTTTCAATAGCTAAAGTATAACATAATGAAGGCCCCTGATAGATATGAATTACCAGTAAGACTCCCTAATCGGGAGATAAGCGACCGTTGGTCGCTTATCTCCACAAATAGGCCAAAAGTTTGTTTTACCAATTATTACACTCTATGTGAACATTTACATCAACAAATCCCAAGTACTATGCAGAACGACCCATTTCAAGTTTTTAATGTACAACAATATTTAGAAAATAGGTCTACAAGCTGACAGTCCTCGTCCCTTATATTCCCATAGGTTATATGGAGATCTCAGTGTTTGTCAGTCCTTGTTCATTTATGCCCATATATGGACATCTCTATATCTACTGTAACAGTCCTTGTCCCTTTATGCCCATATATGGAGATCTCTTAACTGTAAGTCCTTGTCCCTTTTATGCCCATATATGGATATTCCTGATGTCATCAGTATATGAACATATATGGGCTTTCTGATATGCCCATATATGGAGATCTCTTAACTGTAAGCCCTTGTCCCTTTTATGCCCATATATGGATATCCCTGATGTCATCCGTATATGCCCATATATGGGCTTTCTAATATGCCCATATATGGAGATCTCTGTATCTCCATATATGGGTATAAAAGGATACTTCAGGTCTGACATCAGGTTTGTTTATATTGGGTTGCTAGGTTTGACATCACAAACTCTATGGGCCATCTGACCTAGAAATCTATATTTGGGCATAGATGACTCATCGTGACCTCATCACACGTCGACCGCACGTGTGACGTGCGGTCGACCGCACGTGTGACCGACGGACGGCCGGTGGAGGTTTTCATACTAAACTGCGACCTTACGGTCGCAATGATCAGTGCAGAAACCAACAGAAGTATTTGACCAAGACTCTTCGATTTAAACATCAACAAAGGTGTGACGTTTGTTGATGGTCACGTGTGACGTGTGACGGACGGACGGACGGACGGACGGACGGACGGACGGCCGGTGGAGGTTTTCATAGTAAACTGCTCCCTGACGGTCGCAATGATACATAATTGTATGATTTGTGTATGAGGCTCATATGACCATATAAGGTTATATTCTATGAACTACTCTGAACAGTATAGGAGACCATTTGGTTGCCCTGACTACGAAATCATGTTTTGGTTATACTGTATGTCACTAGTGGAAAGTTACCAACACTACGTGTCTCTGTCTTCTTGTTATGATATGGGCACGAATCAATGAGTCCCACGATCTAACTGTCATATACTGTATTCTTTATATACTGTATGTTAACTTCCATCTTGGAAGAGAGAGAATTACCAAGCTGCCACTAGGATGGTAAGCTCACTGTATTGTCTTCCTTGTCTGACTCTCTTCAATACAGCAATTGATTGATAGTCCTTTGGCTCGTCTCTGTCTTATTTTGGTTATGGATTTATCCATATCCATATTTTATTTGCCCCTCCACCTTGGGCCCTAGTAACTCAGTCCCACTCCCCCCTTGTGACGGCCCTGCTTGCAGCTTCCTTGTTGACCGTGTCACGTAGCAGCTGGGAGAATATGTGGGAAGATGTCCAGTAACATAAAGTACCTATCAGTAGGGCTGTCATGATTACAACATTGTAGTTGACGATTCATTGTCAGACAAATAGTTGCGATTAACGATTGAATTTAGTTTGGGCTGTTGGACATTGGAACATATGAATTAAAATTACATTTCTGTTTGCCTTTTAGGCTTCGTAAAAAAAGGTTGCACTGGGCAGATGTGACAAATAACTGAAATATACAAAGAAATTCATATTTATTCATTTTATACTTAAATAAATAAATGGGGGAAATAGCTGATCTACAAGCTTAATGTCACAAAGATCTGTTATTTCTGGGATAGTTTTTCAAGATGCAGACGATTATGACGATTATGCAAGATGATTGTGATTAACTTGCAATTAGGTGATTATAATAGATATGGGCAACAAGTTAAATAGCTAAAGTGAGACAATGTAGTTATTAAAGGACCATTTCACCTCTGGGACAACCAGATCTTATTTTATTCAACATAAAGAGTTATTTTTGTGTTCAATCTGTGTTTTTAGATATTTTGGTATTTCAGCATGCTACAAAGCATCATGATGCATTTCGCATGATGCATGTAACAGCCAGTTCAGGCGAAAATTTTGACATATAGCTGTATTATTAAGTATAAGCTTAATCTGTCATTCAAATTATTAAGATAGGGACTCTATGAGTCTCTACAGAACTCAAGTATATACACATTTGTGGGTGTATTGGTGGATATAAAGGCTATTCTTTCTTGTCTCTTTAAAAAAAGAATATTTTCCAGTTCACATATTCACAAGCTATACCTACTATACTGGACAGCGGAGGTGATTGCTCTACTGTGCATTGGCAATACAACTGAGCTTAATGTACACTATTGGCGAGAGCATTCATTTGAATATGGATTAATTGAGGGATTCCAGATAAAGGACCATGTAAAGTAGATAGGCAAACCAGTTGGAAATGTCCCAAGCTGCCTGTGTGTGAAGCCTGTGTGAGTCATACGTGTCTGACATGATGACGCACGCCTTTTCTCTGTTAATAAAATTAAAAATATGTAGGCCTACAATTTGAACTCGAACCACGTGCTGCTTGGTGAGATTGACTTATTCACTTCGGCTCCTTTATAAGCTAAGCTAAGCGCTTAAGATTTAATAATTAATTTGCCAAAAGCATTTAGCAAAAATATTTGTACACATGGGCGACTATTAAATTATTGAACAACATAACATGACATGGTACCACATGTTAACATCACCTCAGTACCTCTGAATGCATGATGTCATACCTCATTACTGTTCTTTGTGTTCGTCTACCGGTATGACTAATCTATTCCAATCACCTGTTCCTTCCTGTGGAGCAAAACAAAACACCCAGACATATCCTCTGTTTAGCCTTGCCCGCTGGGCACAACACCTTCCCAGAATGCACCAGAGAACACCAAATGCCGTCAGGTCGCAGTTACTATCAAAACCTCCACCGGCTGTCCCTCTGTCTGTCAGTCCGTCCGTCCGTCTGTCAGTCTGTCCGTCACGTCACACTTTTCCCCTACTCATATCTCCGCCACCGTTGCCCCGATCCATGCCAAACTTTGCACACACACTCCTTGGCTGACAAACCACAACCCTCACCTCACCCCTCATTTCTCACATGGCCCTCTTCTAGCGCCACCATGAGGCCGATTCTTGCAAAACACATTTTTGGACACTGCTCCTCCTATACAGATTTTGCCCTAAATCACACAAAGCGGTACACAGTATCTCTACAGTCATGTCATCAACATGCATCTGTCCCATCTAGCGCCACCATCAGGTATGTGTATGTATGCTTGCAGACCTGTGTTCGAGAGCAAACAGCTTTATAGTGATGGTCTAAATCTGGCTGCCTCTCAAGGTAACCCTGGGGTGCAGCACTGTCATTTTCACAATCAACTGTGAAGTGGTCTGCAGTAACTCTGGTGCGTATTCGGGGAGAGTTTATTACCTCCCTTCTTCATAAAAGAAAGGTTGAGGAATGGAGACAGCGAGGTAGATAAAAGAGAGAGGGAGAGAAAGGGAGAGGCGGACATAAAGAACAAGAGCTAGGCTGGGGACTGACACCAGCGGAAACCATTTGTGCAATGAATGATTTCATTTTACTTTGTAACGGAGAGGACTTACAGAGAGAACGTGTTGATTGTTTGAGACACTCTTTGAATCCGTACTAACTAACTGAACACTCTTTGTATCCGTACCAATGAACTGCAGCTAAAATAGCTGGAACATGATGTTCTCATTTTCAGTGAGCTATTGCAGAAGCTCGGGGGGGGGGGGGGGGGGGGGGGGGATGGAATCCAATGAGTGTTATGAAATGTATGTTGCTGAAATTAGTAATGAGCGATATTCTAAACACAATTGGCAACACAGGGCTGTACCAATTTGTCACCATTGCATTGACTGCATATTCACAACATCCCTGGTTTCACCCCCAGCTTCCTGTCTCTTCTATCCCAGTGGTTCTCAACCTGTGGGTAGTCCTCATCAGAATATAATTATTTTGGGGGTCGCGGCCTGAAAAGGTTGAGAACCACTGCTCTATCCCATCTACATACAGGGTTCCCACACATCTTTACCAACTAATTTCCAAAACTTTTCCAGAATATTTAACCCGATTTCCAGGACTATATAACAATAATTCAGCGCAATAACGAGTCGCTTACTCCTATGAGCAATGCCCAAAGACAGGTAGTGTATGCCAGTGGTTCTCAACCTTTTCAGGTCGTGAGTCGTGACCCCCGAAATAATCATATTTGAAGAGAGTTGAGGAATTTTGTATAACACGGTTTTATTGTGAAAATAGCCGATCTACATGCTCACAACGCCTCGCGTTGCGAGGCGTTGTGAGCATGTAGATCTGCTATTTTCACAATTTCTGCCTCTAATATTTGACAATTTGGCCAATGTTTAATTTGTCATTTCAGTATTAACAAAATCAATAATATTTTTTTCCAGGACCTTCCAGGACCCTTGATCAATTCCAAAACTTTTCCAGTACTGGAAAAATATTTTTCTAGTTTCAAAATATTTCCAGGAATTTCATGACCGTGGGAACCCTGTACATAAAGCAAAAGCAAAAAGCATGCTTGATCACTGGTTGGTTTCTCTGATCTAAACTGTGTGACCTGCACCTTTTGACTGACCTGCAGGCCCACGTCCAGCTGCCACCATGTCCAGCAAGCGTGCCAAGGGGAAGACCACCAAGAAGAGGCCCCAGAGGGCCACTTCCAACGTCTTTGCCATGTTCGATCAGTCTCAGATCCAGGAGTTCAAGGAGGCCTTCAACATGATAGACCAGAACAGAGACGGCTTCATCGACAAGGAGGATCTTCATGACATGTTGGCCTCTCTAGGTGAGGGGATCCCAAACTTTTTTATCTAAGGGCACCCCATAAATATATATTTTAATCTGAGGCACACCTACATTATAATTTTCACTCCCAGCACCTTATAGCATATCGTCGTTGTCGGATGGAAACCTTGAATGTCCAAAACCGTTCGTTTGTATTTATCATCTATAAAATGTACTAAATTAGTGAAAACAGCCGATCTACAAGCACACAACGCCTCGTATCGCGAGGTTTCTTCCCGACAGTGACGATATTTTAGTGATTATGTTGCGAGGAAAACATTGAGATAATAGCCATTTTGGTTAGAACTGACTGAAAATAACTTTGTACTTCAAGTTTAAAATTATACTATTAAATTATATTTTTTCAAGTGTCCAAATAAATTCCAAATATTATCAAATTATCTCGCGGCACCCCTGGACTGCCGTCACGGCACCCCAGGGTGCCCCGTCACCCACTTTGAAAACCCCTGCTCTAGGTGAGGGGACTAGAGTTAATTTAGTCTACTAAAACTAAGACAAAAAAAATCGTCAACTACCTTTTTTCCACTGACGAAAACGAAATAGAAAACTACGGTAGATAAAAACTAAGCTGACGACTAAAGCTAAGACTAAATGTACTGACAATTTCGTCAGCAAATAAAAAATAATACAAATTAAAGCTACTGGGCTGGTGGTTCTGACCAGACAATGTTAGGCTGTACTAGGATAACCAGGTGTGGTCTTGTTGTACTGTATTCCTTAAGATTTTCATCAAAAGGATGAGAGAAAATGCTATCTGAAATAGTTTTAGATAAGATGAATATGTTCTGATGATATGTTCTATATTCTTTTCTGACAAACAATGTTAAAGGGTAAAATAATTGTGCTGACTAAAACTAGACTAAAATATCAACAGTTTTTGTTGACTAAAACGAGACTAAAACTAAAATGACGTTGTCTTGGACTAATATAAAGACTAAAATGCTAAACTTTTAGTCGACTAAAACTTGACTAAAGAAAGACAGGATGAGGTTGACTAAATGTGATAAAAACTAACAAGGGCGATTGAAACTGGACTAAGACTGACATTAAATAAAAAAATGGCTCATGAGATTAACACTACTTTAACGCTCTACTTCAGCTGTATAGTGTTGAATTATTTTCAATAGAGATCAATAGCAAGTGATTTTTAAAATCTCAAAAGAAAAATCTAACAACAGTTTGTGACCCCCCCAGGAAAGAATCCCTCAGATGAGTACCTGGAGGGCATGATGAGCGAAGCACCAGGTCCCATCAACTTCACCATGTTCCTTACCATGTTTGGAGAGAGGCTCAACGGCACCGACCCCGAGGACGTCATCCGCAACGCATTCGCCTGCTTTGATGAGGAAGGGTCTGGTGAGAAACAACAAAAACTGGATGTATTAACCCATTTAGGCCTAGAATTATTGACTGCTTTAACTGTTGGAAAATAGCAGATATACAAGCTCACAGCGCGGCCACGAGTGCCGTGCTGTGAGCTTGTATATCTGCTATTTCTTTAATATTTAAAGCATAAAATATTGCGTAATAATGTGTTCAGGCCTAAGACAGTCAGACAGACAGATAGATCAGATTGACACAGTTCCTGCATGCGTTCTATATTGCACTTTTCATTAGAAGTACATGTCAACTTTATCCAAGAAATGGAGAGCCAATTAAAAACAAGTAAAACACAACAGCACCAAAGTCATCTATCTATAAATGCGACAAATCTCTGCGTGCATGTCTGTCTGTAATCCGCGTATCTCGAGAACCGTTCTTCAGATTCGGCACGCACGTTCCCCGCCGTGGCGCGGAGTGCAGTGCAGTGCCGGGCCTCGACCCGACCCGACGCACGTTTTTCCCGCACCGGCGCAAAACATTCGAATCTCCTTATGCGGAGCTGATTGTTGACATCAGGCTGTTCCGGAAGAAATCGGCGCAAGCGCTGACTCATTGTGACATCACTTCATAAAAGGCTCTGACATCACGTACACCACATGAGTCAACAAAAAATGCCATGGTTACGTATTGAATGTCATCAGTATGACATAACCGAACCACGGGTATGATGGGTATTGCCTAACAACCGGAGGGGCATCATTCCCCACGGGTGGAAAAGCAAACAGGCTGCGTATACTGCTCAAGATGAAGACAGACAGATACAGAGATATCCATATATGGGCATAAAATGGACGCAGACAAACAGATAAATGGGGTTTGCATTAAAGAGTAAAACAGCTAGCTTAACTGGTTTTATTTAGCCTTAGTAAAAAAAATAGAGTGATGATAAGACTGATGACGCATGTTATATAGAGGGCTTATTTGCACAGATATGAATACGGATGTGCAGTTTGACTTGACCTTTGATAACCACTGCATTAGGCATTGGGTTTGAGTAGAGAACAACAGATGTGTTCATGCTGTATTCCAGGTGTGATCCATGAAGATCACCTGCGGGAACTGCTGACCACCATGGGCGACCGCTTCACAGACGAGGAGGTGGACGAGCTGTTCCGAGAGGCGCCCATCGACAAGAAGGGCAATTTCGACTACGCCGCGTTCACCCGCATCCTTAAACACGGCGCCAAGGACAAGGACGACGAGTAGGCGGCCGTGGAGGATATCTGCCTCGCGTCCACACACACACTGCAACCCAAATAAATCCTTTCTTCCTACCTCATAGACACTACCGATCCCAAGAAATATTGTCTAGGAATATTGAAAGAAACTCACAAAAATATACCAGTAGCTGTATGTCCTTTTGTGAGGCAATGGTGGAGGGGTCGATCTGATCGTTCACATCTGCAAAGATTTATGAAATGTAGGGATTTGGGATTCATTTGGGATCCAGGGCAATGTTCTGCAATACACTCCTTTTCAGTTTTTGTCAGTGACGTTTATCCATCAACAGAGGTGTAATACGGTATTTGCAGCTTACTGATTCCTCCCGCTCATGTATGCAGAACCATAGGTGTGTCAAAGCAGGCTTCAGCCACTCTGCTTTATAGGCTATAGCTAGGGCTAGTCACAATTATTACATACTCGTCTAATCGCAATTATTTAACATAATCGCAATTATAACATAATCGCAATTATTTTGTGATAATCGTCATAATCGTTTACACGTCGAAAGATTTTATATATGTTCAAACATTAAAAAAATGTGGAAATAGCAGATCTGATGCGATGCGTTGTGAGCTTGTAGATCGGCTATTTCCACAATCTATGTTCTTTTTAAAGTGTAAAGTTGTGAAATATGTCCTTCATTTCTTTGTATATTTAGGTTATGCGTCATATCTGCCATGTGCAACTTCAAAGCCTACAAGCCAAACAGAAATGTATGACAAAAACACAATTAAATTGTTAATCGCAATTATTTGAGTGACAATTAATCGTCATGTAAAATGTCATAATCGTGACAGCCCTAGCTATAGCTGTTCCAGGACATTGCAGGGGAGTCCAGTTGGAATTTTGAGATTATATTGCCAGTGTGTGCATGACATGAGCTGCCAAAGTCAGCACTATAACATACCAGCCTTGTTGGCCCTCTTCTTGCCAATTAGCTACCACACAAGCACTGCGACAATTAGCCCTTGTTTTCTAATATAAATGTACCTTTCTAATATGAAGCAATATATGTACGGGAAGATTATTGTAAAGTTTTGACAATCAAATGTGGCTTATGTTGTGCGTTACTGCTTTGTGTATCATACCAAGTTCATCTAGAAATTGTTGGTAGAAGGTGTAAAGTCACATTCCAATGTTTGTTACTGAAAGATATGTCAGCACTTCTGAAGGAATTTGTTGTCAAGGATGTCGAACGGCCAGTGGTTACATGATGCCACTCACAAGGAATCTTTGGATGTTTGCATCCGTTGCAATTTTATAGCGTTCGGAAATCAATGTACCATGTCTGAGTGAGACTACTGTTGTCCCAGTCTTTTCATATTCCAGATGTTGTCACTTCAGTGCAACTCTACTTTTATAAATGGAGAAAATTAAAATGTTCCCTGTTCTCAGAATGTGTAATTTGATGTGTGAACACAATACAACACTTAATTTGACCAGTTTCAGCATCCTGAATTTAAGTGCCACCGTCTATAATCTAACCAGTACAATATGGTAAGAATGGGTGGAGACTGGGCATTGCATTTCCATAGCCAATGTCATATCAATTTTAAGAGAACTATTTAATGGCAATATGGCATGATGTTTGTTTTCTCCTTGATTTAATATGGCTATTAAAAGATTAACCCATTCAGGCCGGGAACACATTTTAGTGTATGGGAGGGGCTTACAGTACATGTACAGTATGTAGCCACATATTTGTTTTTGTAGGCTAATTTCTGATTTAGGCCTAACTATAGGTTAGGCAAATATGCTTTTATGATTTGAATATCAAACAGCACTCTGAAGGAATCTCTTTGGCTTTGCTTTGATGGGCTGCACAAAAAAAGGTTTAGCGGGAATTAGTCAAGAAGCAAGAGCGGAATCCGGACCATTATGAAAAACGTAACTTTTATTTCTCTGAAATGCTTATACAAAAAAAAAAAAACATTTAAAATTTAAGGCATATATTGCACAGACTATCCAAAGTTTCTAAGTAGAACGGGGTAGGCTCCCTTGATCCTAGGTTTAAGGCACAGTAGCCAGTTATACTGCCCATGGTGAAATTAACTTGAAACATGTTTTAGAATGCATTTGGTCATACAGAAGCTACAGTTTTAGATAGTCATGCCAAAACAAAAAATGTACAAGAAAACAAACCTGAACGAGCAGAATTTACATGCATTTTTCACATTGTCTGCTATGACCAAAGTGTCACTCTCAATCATAAACCTGATATTTAAAACCTGTCTGCCTAAACCTATATCCAGTATTCAGCCTTTTTCCAGTATCGCCACCAGTGATGTGTTGTTGTCACAGTGGCATGGTTTAGCATTGATAATCAAAAAACATTTTATTTATATGACCCATGCCTGGTCATGACCTGTGTAAATTGAGGTATAAATGCACATTGCTCTAGTGCTGCAGAGATTCCCAATCTGTGGGTTCAGGGCCCACTGGTGTTCCACGAGGATATTGCAAGTGGCCCCCAAAATAACTGGCAAAACAGTAACGTTTGAATGAGAAGAGTAGGAAAAAAATATCATTGTCGTTTTTGTTGTGATGCCAATACATAGGAACTTATAGTATGCTACATTAGTTCCATTTATCCAAGCGGGTACACTATCGACTGATGGTTAAAATAAACATGCTATCTGACCACTTCAGAGGACAGATGGAAGGCCCATTTTGAGGTGGGCCTTGATCCTGAAAAGGTTGGGAACTGCTGCTCTAGCAAGTACCTGTAACATAACATCCACGCGAGTGCACAACTCAGATGAGAGAGGCCGAGTTGAGGGTTTCATCATAGCTGGCACAAACCAGAGACAAGAAGAACACGATATTGGCGGTGTGTCAGTGCTTGTCAGTATGCTAAGTCTAATAATAATAATAATAATCATAGCAACACAGAATTACACCGCCAGTCTTCTAACTCGACATCCAGCAAAAATAGAACCCCTGTAACAGACCATATAGTACGATGGCACACGTAAACATTACTCTATTATGAGAGGTTCTCTAGTCTGGACCCATGTCAAACGATTTCTAAAAAGGTCTCTTCACCTCACAATGTTGCTACCATATATTCACCGAGAAACGCAACTTTAACTCTTTACCTTGCAACTTTGAATACATCCTTGTCAGCATTAGGCCATATAACGTGGTACACGATAAGACAGTTTCATGGAAACTACAACCTTTATGTGAGACTACTTAATCCATTTCACTACAGTATGCAGACGGAAAGCACGGCTGATTTTGCTTTGGAGTAAATGAACGGCTCCATCAGTACATCCATCCAACTGCATATAAATTTGATTTGCCACGGAGTGGCCTCTTTGTTAAGACATTCTGGTTTGAAACACGACGACCAAATTCCGAATCATTGGGAAATCTGAGGACACAAAAGCTTAAAATGTTTTGCGCAATGCTTCATCCATTGAGGTAAGGATACAAGCAGCACATCATGCCATCCCAAGTATGCTCTACCGTTGCACCCCCAGAGGAAAGATAAGAGCCTGGCGGTGTCAATTCATCTGCAGCGCCACCACTGAAATTGATTTCTGCCACAGGACCAATGTGACCTTGTCCACTTCATCTTACTCCACTGACATGTGCAACCCCCACACTCCAGACACAAGCATACATGCACACACGCACGCACGCACACACACACACACGGAAGTTGTATACAGAACGAAACAAGTCTGCACAAAAAAAAGAAGAAAAAAAAACATTCCTTTCTCGTATGTATACATTGAGAATACTGGCTTGCTTGCAACGTCAACATTATATATATTGCAAACAAAACTAATACATTGGAAGCATACTCTGACAGCACACATTGATTTAGTGGGAGTTGTACGATTGAAACGATAGATAGAAAGAATCCAGGCTTGCCACTGAAGGCCAGTAGCTGTTAAGTAAGACAGGGAGATGGGAATGAGATATAGGGACAGGCGCACGAGTAGCTCGTTCTGCCTGCCTCCTGCCATACAGATCGAGTAGGGCAGGAGGGTCAGGGCTGGGCGATATGGTGAAAAATACCGTTGAGACGATATAATGTCTCCACAATATGCCTTTCCAGAGATATCGTATATATATCGTGATACAATGAGGGAGCCTTATAAACCTCCTGTTGAGTTGTTTATACAGAGATTCATTGCAGAATTCATTTAAACCTGCATTTTGGTCTAAATCAGTACTTCTCAAACTTTAAAAATGTCAAGGTCTCCCCTTAACTCTAACAGTATACAAATGAAACCAAATCCATTTGGTTTAATTTGTATACTGTCAGAATGACATACTTGTAAGGGTCAATTTAGTCCTTGGACCCCACTTTGAGGACAACTGGTCTAAATGGTCTGTTACTCCTTTTTGTTGTACTGTTAAGTAACTTGAACATTAACCATAAAAACAAACATGAAAAAGAATCGTGATAAGATCATGTATCGTGATACAGCTTGGAAAGGTATTGTGATATGGTATTTTTCCACATCGCCCACCCCTAGGCAGGAGGGCACTCAGAAACGAAGGCCGACCTCAACAAAAAAACAAGATGTCTAAAGTGCACAACTACATTGGCGCATGCAGCTGGTGTAACCGTGTAAAAAATCGTGTTCAGCTTATTTAGCCAAGATGGGGGATGATTGACAGACGCCTGGTCAGTGACATCATCAACCGTCTTTTTCTTTTTTTTTTACATTCAAGAAAGTCTGGTACCGCTACTGATGATGAGGCTGCATCTGCTGGTGCTGGAGATTTGAAAACAATTAAAAACGTGCTACAAATATCAGGGATATGCACCTCCTCACCTCTTACTCTCAAAAAAGAATGTATAAATAGTGGCAAGGGACTTTAAAAACGTCATCATAATGTGTGATAAAAAAATATATATCCTGCATTCTGGAATGTTGAGTTTGAACAAATAGTGTTGAAATGTCTTGACCAGATACTGCATCCATTGAGGTTTTGTCTTTTTAACCAAAAAGGTTGTGACCCAAAAAAAAAGCATGTCTTTAAAACACTTATAAGTCCCGTCCCGACTTCTGACCACTTGTTTGAAAATGTGTGTGAACCTTCTTCAAAACACAGACTGTCAGAAGGGCTATTGCTGAGGATGCACTGTCCCCTACACCAGTGTTTCTCAAACTTTCAAATGTTAAGGTCTCCCCTTAACTCTGACAGGGTACAAATGGAACCAAATGGACCCTGACGGGTCATGTGGTTCCATTTGGTTCCACTGTCAAAGTTACAGACATGTAAGGGTCAATTTAGTCCCCCCTAAAGGAACCCACAGAGTCCCTGGAATCCACTTTGAGAAACACTGCCCTATAGTATATACAAAGTAGGCCAGTCTTTGGGTAGTGTTGGGGCCACTTCCATATGGTCACAGCGAAAAGCCTTTTAGTTTCTAGTTAACCGTTTCGCTCACAACACACAGGCTGCGTTGGGACCCCCAAACAGCTGCATTAGGGGATTTGACCACGAGATGGGCGCTATTGGGCTGTCTGGCCTCACTGACCCTGCTCCATACACTGGGGACCGCAACTGAACCTTTGGGGACGGGATGGAGTTGGGAAGTCAGGCCCAGAAACGGAGCGATGGTCGCGTCGGAGGGAGAGGTGGGTGCTGAAGTGGGGCGAGGAGTGGAAGACGAGGCCGAGGTGTTGACCAGCGTCGTGGTCGCTGCATGTAATGGAGTTTGAACTAACAAGTGGGATTTGTGGAACGGCAAGTAAACTGGTAAACTTCTTCTAGGGACTTGGAAAGAGGCGATGGCTGGGGAAGGGGCAGCTGGACGAGGGGCCAGGGTCGGAGAGGAGGTCTGGCGCCGATCGGTGGACGTCCACTGGGTCCCTGGAACCGGGGCAGAGCTGGAAGTTGAAACTGGAACGAAGACTGGCGCAGTGGGTGAAGAGGACAACGAAGGGCACGTAGAGAACGCTGGGGTGGAGTTGAAAGCTGGGACCGTTGCAGCGGTTGACTTGGTAGGTTGATTTTGTCCCGTTACAGCAGCAGACACTGGCATTAAAGTTGGCACAAGGTCTGGCACGCGTTGGGCTGGGTTCAGATTGGGAAGCTTAACGCTCGTCTTCTCCACCGCGTTCCACAGGACTTTAGCCATGGGAAACAGAGAAGGTCTCTGAGACGACACGCCTGTAGCTGAAACCGACGCTACCGAAGACGTTGCGACCGGGGCCTTGGCGCGGTCGGGATCTGGAGCGGACGACGGCACCACCATAGCCTTCTCCATCAGAATCTGCACCCTGAAAGGATCCATCACCTGCTGGCTGTCGTCCGGAGGCGGCGTGGGACCCATGTCACTGACCGATGGCTCCAGCAACAGCTCCTCCTTTACTACAGCGTCTGTGGATCTATTCTGGCTCTCTTGAAGCCTCTTCAAGTTCTCCTGCTCCGCTGCCCTCTGCAGGGCCGCGTCCACCAGCAGCCTCAGGTCACTGAAGTCCTGCGTGGGGAACAGCTCTGGTGGCGTGGGTGGAGGCGTGTTGAAAAGCCCCACGGTGGGGCTGGCCACGCTCCCCGCACTGCTGATGACCGTCGTGTTGCCCCATTGTTCCTCCGCTTCCCTCAGGAGACCCTGTGTGTAGGGGCAAAACCATTCGATTAATCCACCAGCCGAAAATGCACATTTTTGTAATGGAATAAATCGGTTTAGTGATGCATCATGTACAAATACTGAATAATGTACCACAGTAATTACAATTTTTTTTGTCTTTGTTGCATTATAAATTAATGTCATGTTTTGGCTGCAGGGTAAACAATTTCAAGATCTGTTTACTATAATTGAATATTCTTTCGTGTAGACAGAATACTTGACCCCCAAAATGTATTTTTCCTCGCCCTGTGCTGGCCTAAATACTAAATAAATGTATGAAAAAAAATTATCTATTTGAAAAAATTAAATAGGGGTCCAATATTGAAAACAAAACGACGTATAGAAACTACAAAAAACTCTCAAAGTGTAATCCGAGTGTCCTGTATCCAGTCTGTGCCCTCATTACTTCCAAAACACAGCTTTTTTGCTTAAACTTTGTTCAAAATAATGCACACACGACACACAAACACACCTGGGTGAGCGTTTGTGTGTCAAGTCAAGTCAAGTCACATTCATTTATAAAGCACATTTCATACAACAAGCGCAGACTCAATGTGCTTACAAGAAAATGCCAATAAAAACTAAAAATTTAATCCAAAATAAAAACAGATAAAAACAAACATAATGACACAAAGTGAACACAATTACATATGATTAAATGTGTGTGAATTGAGCTTGTGTTCGTTCACCTTGTGTTGAACCCCACGCACATGCCCATGTTCCTCGCTTGTGCAAGCATGAGACAAAGGAAGTGATTTAAAAAGTGCAGTTTACCATGAGAAATGTCACAGCTTGTCCACGTGTAGACGTGAAGCCATGTGTGTACATATTTTTACAGTCTATGGGTTGGTTCCCCTGACACATCAATGTGACATAACCTATGTAAAAGTCCATATATGGGTATTCCCCAGAATCCCTTTTATGCCCATATATGAAGACCCCTGAGTCATCGATATACATCACTGGCCAGATGGCCAAGACATGGCCCATATCTGTGTGGCTGGTTCAGATAGGGATCTCCATGTTTGGGCATGAAATATATTGTATGTTGTGATGTCATGGGAACCACTCTAACAGTATCCCTTTTATGCCCATATAGAGATCCCTGATGTCCTCAATATTAAGCCCATATCTAACAGGACTTCATATGGGAATGCCCATATATGGAGGAAGACAGCTCATATCTGTGCGGCTGGTTCAGACAGGGATCTCCATGTAATATGGGCATAAAAGGGATCTCCATATATGGGTAACTGGTCTGATATACATCACTGGCCAGATGGCCAAGAGTGGTCGCGACATCACCCTTAGGCGTCTTACTAGTATATATATATTTTTTAAGGCTGGGACTTTAACTGATTAATTGCGATTAATTAATTACAGAAAATTAACGCGATTAAAAAAATGAACGCATTTTAATCGCACTTAGTTTTTGCACCACAGAATCATCAGTTTCGGGCATAGCGATGCACCAATCAAGAAGAGACAACAAACACAAAGGGAGAAGTAGCCGATCAGAGCGCTTTGCTTGGCCCAGTGGATGCAAAATTTAGATTTAAAAAAACTCGATTCACTCGTACAACAAAATGTGTTTTACTTGAAGAAAAAAAATGCTTCTCAGGTCAAATATCAATGTGCGATTAAAATGCGGTTAATTAATCACAGAGCCTGTAACTAATTAGATTAAAATTTTTAAACGCATCCCAGCCCTATTTTTTTTTTTCTTCCATTCTCTTCGAGTGTTTTTCTTTTTTGATCATTAATTCACTTTAAATCCGATGCCATAAATAAACATGTGTTGCCGGCCTACCTGTGTGTCGAGCTTCATCAGGGCCTGGACTGAGCCTTCCCTGCCTGGGTAGCCTGCTCCCGTCAGGATGGCGGTGGCCGTATTTCCCAGGAGGCTGAGGTCCAGTGTAGGAGTGGAGCGGATGACAGAGGGCCGTGGCTGGGACGAAGGGCTTTCCGGGGAGCTGGCCCTCCCTCCCCCAGGGGAGGGGCGTCCTTCCGGCTTGCCGCCGGCCTTGCGAGAGATGGTGAACTTGGTGGGGTCTTTCCCGTCTTTGCGGAGCAGGTCGGGGAGGAGGCGCCGGCGTGCATTGATGAACCAGTTGCAGATCTATGTGGAAAAAGCACCGGTGTTAGAAGAACCACTACACACTTCTGAATATAGATGCAAGAGACACATAAGACACATTTAGACACAAGACACATTTAGCATTTCTAAACATTTCTCCCAATTAGGGCTGTCAGTCACAATTATTATATAATCGTCTAATCGCAATTATTTGACCTATTCGCAATTCATTTTCATAATCGTCATAATCGTTTCCATGTTGAAAAAAAAAAATATATATATATATATATATATTTTTTTATTTTTTTTCAAGTAAAACAGTGGAAATTGATGCGACGTGTTGTGAGCTTGTCGATCGGCTATTTCCACTGTCAATGTTATTTTTTAAGTATAATGTGTCATATCTACCATGTGCAACATCAAAGCCTAAAAGCCAAACAGAAATGTAATTGTCAAAGACAAAAACACAATTAAATTGTTAATCGCAATTATTTGAGTGACAATTAATCGTCATGTAAAATGTCACAATTGTGACATTTCCAATATGCCCTATTTCCAATATGACAGGTCAGAACACTTTACCCTAATAAGCACTACATACTTCGTCAACAACTCTCTGAGCCTGTGATTTGAAGTAACTTCCACCCACACATTCTCCATCACCCAGTGCACTAAATAGGCCCTCTAGTGGTACAACCTCCCACACAGAGAGCCAGAGAGAGATTAAAGGAGGCAGAGAGCGAGAGAGATGAGGGCCTTCAGACAGCTGGCATTAATTAAGTTCTGAACTGAAATATGCTGAGCCACATAGAAGCCAGCCAAAGGCATTCCATTCAACTGACTACATAATAGTGAAGCTTGCTGCTGCTGCCTCACTCTGATCTGTGATGCTTTAATGTAGGCCTAACTTGTGTCTACAAAACTGTGTGTGTGTGTATGTACATGTACAGGGAAAGAGGAAATGTCTACTGATAGTGTGATGAAAGTGAAAAGGGAAGGCTGAGTAAGTGTCACACTCAGCAGAAAACAAAATAGTATGTTTACAGTACTGCTTGCTTTCACTAGCAGCACAGGATGAGAAAAACTGGCTAGTGTTATAGCACAAAAATGTGTATTGTGTATTCACACTAGCACAGCACCACTTATTTGTCTCACAAATAAGTGGTGCAACACAATAGCAAGATGTAGATCCTACACACATTTCATAAAATACATCCTGACTCTCCACATCAACCCAAAAAGCACTACCCTTTAGCGTAGTAGTTTTAAACACACTAGCTTATAGCACTGGATAATTAGATACTGGAACAGAATTGCCCATCAAATGAGATTTTTGACAGTCAAGCAGCTATAGTAACTTGGGTCACTAACACTGCCGCAAAAAGCACAGCAAATCTTCTATTTAGATGGATGCTGTTTGACATGGGATCATGCTGCTTACTCTGACCTTGCAATTTGAGAAGTGGGTAAGAGTGTATGGCAGGGGTCTTCAACAGGGGGTCCCCTAGTTACTACAGGGGGTCCTCCAAATCTTTGTGTGATAAGAACTTTATTTTTTTTACACTAACTGTCCTGAACCCTAGTATCCCTATTCTGTGTGGAACATTAGCCAAGAATAGCCGATCTACAAGCTCACAACGCCTCGCAGCATGAGGCGTTGTGAGCTTGTAGATCTGCTATTCTTGACAAAGAGGTTTGGTAAGGCTGTAGCGTGAAAAGAAAAGCAGTCTAAGTATTGAGGGTTCAAGTCGTTCAATGTCTAAAAATACACATTAAACCAACAACCTACACTGATGATATTGCTGTCAAACAAGTCTAAGCTGTCTCAGAAATCTATGAAAATGTAACACAATTTTATACAGTAACCCTGCTTTATCTCTCTCAGCTAAGGGGTCCTTGGCCCGAAAACGTTGAAGACCCCTGGTGTATGGCAATTATAAATTGTAACATCTCACCTGCAGCACAGAGAGGTTGGTCTGACCAGACAGGCTGAGTTTCTCCTGCTCTGAGGGGTAAGCATTGAAGCGGTGCTCGTACAGCCAGCTTCGCAAAACCTGCACCGCCTCCTTAGGCAGGTTACCACGGCGACGGCGCTTCCCCGAGAGCCCCCCTCCTGACAGGTCGAGGGCTGAGCCGTCATCGCTGTCCGACATGGCCGAGGAGAGCTCCTGCTCCCGGAGATGCTCCTCTTCCAGAGCTAAAAGAAAGGGAGAGAGCGTCAGTCACTGTCAATTCACAAGTCAAAACAGACGGGTATGAAGATCACAATAATAGTTTGGAAGTTTACAACCTCAATCACAATTTTGTGATTTGTTATAACCGACGATCATGAGCATTTGGAAATGCAACTGGACAGGACAGTAGAGCTTTTTATGCAGCGGTGACAAGAGTCAGTCAATTGGCAATCTGGCTAGCCATCGTCAAAAGAAAAGGTCAGTCCTTTTCACTTGAGCACTGCAGAAGTCATCAAGAGACTAGTCAATTGGTGACTAATCAAGGAAATAAGGTAATTTGAGTCAGTTAGATTTACAGAGTACAGAGCAGGCCATGTCACATTTTTCTCTATGCAGACTAGCTACAGTAAACCCAACAATAGCTTAGTGGCTGGGACTTTATTGAGGTACTACTACTCAGATATCTCTGGCTGGCCACTGGAGGGAATCTCTCCTCAAAATGGAACATGCCTTGTCCTAGGGGTGGGCTATAGAATGCAGTAAATGTCTTTCTCCAGGCCTGGCTGAAACCTGACCCCCGGGCAGCGCCTGTCTTCACAAAGGAGATTGTGTGCATATCAACATCACAGTGGCCGCCGGTAGCCCAGGAATCTATTGACCATGCATAGAGGGCTGTTTTCACCTCATGTCAGAGCACAAGAAGAAGTCATGGGAGGACTTGGAGGAGTTGACAATCTCTTACATTCTTCTCACTTGGATTTATATTAGACTAGTAGAATTAGACAATGTTTAGATCAGTGGTTCCCCAGATGATTTAACTTAATGTGCAACATTGTTTTCTTACTCAACAGTAAACAAACCAACATAAAGTTTAAGTGTATAGAGGGTATGTGTACATTTTTTAAGTGACAATTTAAGGACTTTTTAATACTTCTTAAGTGACAAATTAAACATTGGCCAAATTGTCTAATATTAGTGGCAGAAATTGTGAAAATAGCCGATCTACATGCTCACAACACCTAGTCGCAACGCGAGGCGTTGTGAGCATGTAGATCTGCTATTTTCACAATAGAACTGTGTTGTAGGCTACAAAATGTAATGCCTCAACTCTTAGTGCTCGTCAGGGTGGGGGGTCCCCAGTTAAAATATGATTATATTGGGGGTCGCGGCCTGAAAAGGTTGAGAACCACTGGTTTAGATTATACTGTAGAGTCTAGAATGGGAAATAAATTCTATTGTTTTTAGCAAATACAATACTTTAATCCAGCCGATCCACAGACCATGCTGTATTTAACTGTATTTAAATACCTGGCCCTGTGTCCTAAAATAATCAAAGTATCTCTTTGCTTCAAATCATGATGTCACAATGTAAACATTCATGGGGAATTAACAGGAAAGGGTGAAGCAGGGGGTGTAGGCCCTCCATATCTGACATTTACACTACAAAGGTCCATCTCGGTGTAAAAGCATTCTGTATGCATCGGGTCTCCCATTCATCAGCAACGTGCCACATTAATGGCACCTCTCAAGATTATTCTCATCAGTGTTGCCTCTAGCATTGCGAGGTAATAAAATAACCACTTTCTCTTAAAAAAGTAGCCTACCACAACCACTGTCACCCGAAGTGAGTTTGAAAACATGACCAATGATGAAAACTCCCATACCTACTGGGAGAAATACAACAATGTGCGAACACAGCAGCAAGATTTGTGAACTGTTGCGACAAAAGAAGGCTAGAAACACAACCACCCTAAGGACTACAAACAATGGATTGACATCTAGACCTACTGCACATACAGTATGAAACAGAGCTGCTACCTTTAAATGCATTTTGAGAACAAATAATGCTGCTATTTGTTCCAAAAGCTTTATACCCATTATATAAAATGTCACAAAAGCTCTGTTTTCACAATGCTGTACCCCTCCAACTGTATATATGTTCCCCATTTGCAACTGCTTTTATTTTATTTGTGACACTTGCTTTGGCAATGTAAACTGAATTGAATTGTCTTAAGTTTAGTAATGGTGAAAAGAATATCCCACCTAGAACGCAGTATATCTAATCCAATAGCATACAATTTAGTTTGTTTGCACAAAAAGACCTCAACTTGTTAGCATAAAACGTAAATAGGCTAAATAAGCCAGTCTCTAAACATAAAACATCTGTCAAAGTGTCAGCCTGTGACCGTGTGTGTGTGTGTGTGTGTGTGTGTGTGTGTGTGTGTGTGTGTGTGTGTGTGTGTGTGTGTGTGTGTGGGGGGGGGGGGGGGGGGGGGGGGGGGGTGTTTTATTATAGAATCTTAATAATATTAAAGAAGCAGCCTTTCAGTAAGGTAACATTCAGTTGAGGACATGACGTGCTTACAACCAAACATGCAGTGGTGGGAAAAGTAGGCTACTCACATTTTTTACTTGAGTAAAAGTATCAATGCTGCAATGTAGAAATGCTAGCTATGATAAGTAGACTAAATGTCTGGAATTCAACATTAAATACTTGAGTAAAGATACAAATGTAGGCATATTGGCATAAAACATTTAAGCAGGATACCAAAAGTAAAAGTAACCCTTATGCATAATGTCCCATTTTAAGTTTTCAAACCTATAACAATCTTTTGAAAATAGCAGATCTACAGAAGTGGCTAATGTATGTTTTGTAATAATAATAATAATCAAAAAGTAACTTGAAACTATTTGTAATAAGTAGGCCTACAAATAACAAAAACCTAAAGTACAGTAGCCTACTTGAGTACACATACTTAGTTACTTTCCACCACTGCACGCACGGGGGATTTTCTTTGCTGTGGAAGTGGAGTTTGAATGTGATTGTTTGGAATGCGAGTCCTCCAGACATCATCCATTCCAACCTCAACTTCAAAACACGACTCGTGTGTTCTTCAGGAACGTCGTCCGTTGACTCGTTCCACTGTTCAACACGAATGATCATCAACCGTCCGTCGTTATGTCACCACCAAATCAGCCATCTCTGCAAGCAAGCCGTGTTTGTGATTGAAGGAAAAGCGCACAAAGAAAGAACCGCACACACGCACGCACGCACGGCACGTACACCCAGACCCAGGCTTTCCCCCTCATGCACGCCATACAGCCAGAGCCAGATGGACACCATGCTTGTGTAGCTGCCTAGCTGTCTTGTCTGGTGTCCCTCCAAATTCAAACACCAGTGAGCAACACAAAAGACACATTCCATCCATCCATAGACAAACCAACGGGCCACGCACGTGGATACTAGCGCACACACACACACACACACACACACACACACACACACACACACACACACACACACACACAGACAGACAGACAGACAGACAGAGGAGAGGATTGATCGCACGTTTTAAATGAAGGAAAAAGACGGTTGGGGGGTGGAGGAGGAGGGGGGGAGAAAAACGTCAGGCTCACCTCGTTTGAACGGTTTCATTCTTTTGTTGCTGCTGGTGCTTCTGCTTTGCTTTGAAACAAACACCACGCAGCTGTGTGGAAGTTCCTCCTGGTCGTGGTAATAAGCCAACAATGCGTGGACACACCGCGTTGCGACCGTAGGGGGCAAATAACAACGCGGTCTTTAAATGTCTTCCCGTCGGGACGGCGAATCACGCTCCTTCCAAGAAGAAGGTGTTGCAGAAAATGTGAGAGGAAAAAAAGAAACTTCAGTCGCTGTTCGACTCCTCGGTGGCACGGATGGTGATGTGTTGTTCCAGGGAACAGCGTGTTTCCATGCTCTTGTCGTCTCCGTCCTCTTTTCTTTCCCCTTCTTCTCTCTCTCTCTCTGCAACAAATGTTTTTTTTTTTTGTTGGTGGTGATTGATTGTTGTCGCTTCTTCGTTGTTGTTCTTTCTCTTACCTGCTGCTGCAGCGCCAGCAGAGCAGGATCACATCCAGTTCTTGACAGTCTAGCGCTGGACGCTGGCCCCGCCTCCGCGGCGCCGCCCGCAGCCAATCACGGCCCTCCGTCTCCAGCAGACAGACAGGCCAGTGTCGTCGGCGTTGACTCAGAGGCGTCAACTGGTGGGTATGGCAGCTGCCATGCCTTGGCTACAGGAGGAAAACATCAAATGTACTTCTTAAATTAAATTCCTCATGCCTGTTGCTAAGGTATGGCAACATGACTGATGTGTCTTGCACGCGCGTCATGTTGCCATACCTTAGCTTTTGCTGAACTGACGCCACTGCGTTGACTGACAGCTGGCTTTTTTTTTGTAAAACTATTTAAATCGTATTATTGAGGGAGAAAAAGGAAAAGAAATGCTGCTATTTGTTCCAAATTAAAGCGTTCGTTATTATACCTTACTGTAAATAGGCTATATGATATATGTAGGTCTATATATTATAACGACACAATGTGACATTATAGCTCTGTTTACAGTTACACAATTCTGCTGTACCCCCTCCAACTGTAATATGTTCCCCATTTTCAACTGTTTTTATTATTTTGACACTTGCTTTGCAGATGTAAACGTGTTTTCTGATGCCAATAAAGCTCCTTTGAATTGAACTGCGTTCCGTCGCGCACCGAAGAAGGCGAGTTGTGCCGCGCAAAACGTCTCATTCTCATTCAAAATGCAGTTTCGCTACAGTGATTGAAGACTACATATTTCACCCCCGACATAATTAGGCAGCCTTGCCTTCTTCACGTCGCGCGCACGGCACGCACACACACGAGGAATGTGTGTTTGGAATGGGAAAAGCCAAGTGTGGCGACATTGTAACGTGTTGTTGTAGGCATTTTTTTGTAGACACGTTAAAGGCTATTCTTCTGTCTGGGCAGTTACATCGCATGGACGCTTTTATGTAACGTTCAGTCATAGCCTACCATGATGTCGTTATATAAAGGTAGCAAAAGCCCCGTACGGGGATGCATGGATATATGCCTACTGCGGTGCATTGAGACACAATGCTTTGTTGACACATGTCACTTCTGCCTACATTTTTTTGCCCATATATCAAAGGAATTTGCGGCGCTGACAGGCAGCTCGTCTCGTCCTTCAGCGAAACAGTAGTTCTCGAGTCTCGACGACATTGGTTCTCAACGTGGGGTCCGGGTACCCCCAGGGGTCACTGAGGGAGTTCCAGGGGTGGGGGTGGGTCCCCAACTAAATGATAGTTAGGAACCAAATGGATATGTAACTGAGAGTGATTTTGTACAGTCTGAGTTAAATTAACACTGGTTTTATAATATAAATGGTATTTCTATCTCAAATTGGGGGTCCTTGACATGAAAAAATGTGAGGACCCTTCCCCCCAAGATGACAACATGACGATAATAGCCTAATTTGGATTTTTAGGCTATGTTTTTGTGAATTATATTCATGGAGGATATCCATCAATGTCCCAGCTTTTAAGCCTTGATAAAATAATACGAACAGAAGTTACTTGCCTAGGCCTAATGTTCAGTTATAGCCTATGTATGTAAAGGAGCTATACATCTCCCAAAATATCCCTGAACTATACTATAAACACATTTTGGATTTAGAAAGTCTTTTTTGAAACATAATTATTGTACCTTATTAACCAGATTTATTGCAACTTGAATGAACAGCTTTTGCTATAGAAACTCCAGAAATTCAATCAATTTGAACAAAACAAAGAGACAAACAAAACAAACAATATAGCAGTGACCACGTTTTTGAGAAAGTATTGTGTGCATTTTATTGAATGTTACCTGTCTCCATTATACATTTGAACAACCTTTGAAACAGTATAAATACAGCTACAGCATTGTAAAATATGGTCGGTTTTTCAGTCCCATTCTCTTATTTACACGGGGTGATTTTAACAAGCATTGTCGGGAATTGCAAGATTATTGGAATTTAATCCAGGAAGCCATTTACACAGCTTCAATATTGCACATATACTTTTAATGTTACCAGAGTAGATATAATGACAAAAAAAATCTTAGTATGTTTTCTCATTTTATGAACAAAACACCCATCCAGCCCTGCCACCTCATATAACCCTTTTATACTAAACCCAAACCCTGACGTACACAAAGCCTATAGAGCAATATAATGATATTATAGAACCAAATCCTAGTCGTTAAAATATGTGCTTCATAAAATATTTGTTCTAGTTTGTTATAGACATTTTTTGCTACATCATATCTCGTATGCTAAGAGCATTGCAGGTCCCTAGTCTGTCCTTTGCTCCCCTCCTAGTTCTACAACCATCTAGTCTAATAGTGGAAAACAGAAGACAGATATACTGACAATTCATTTTTTTCCTAGTATAGGCCATGGGGATCAATCCACTGCCACTGGTATCCCAAGGAACACTCTTCTGGGGGAATGGTGATAGGATTGGAAGATTTAGCCTGTATAATTGATCAAAAGTGAAATCAGTCTCAGTTTGCAGACAGTATGTGGAAAACAGGGATGTCATTCTCATAGAGGTCTAGTTTCATGTTAAAACACGGATGCCCAATGGCTGATCGACTATAATCGCAACGTCCCTGGTTCGATTGTGACTGGATAGATAGACCTTTATTGATCCCACAAGGGAAACTCAATTGTCATAGCAGCACTGCAGTAGGAAACACAGGACAGAATGATGCAGATAGGGTAGGTTGATACATCAAGCTTCAAGAGTAAACATAATAAGAGAGATAGTGAGAGGTGAGATAGGAGACCTGAGTTCTGAGTTGCATGTCCTACTCCTTAGTCTTCTGTTTCCTGTCTTCCTGCTATCTATAGTCACTTTTATATGAGATACTTAAAGTGTGGTTCCTGTGGAAATAAGCCTCGGCTTTCTAGGATCTCCTTTTAGTTGACCTTGTACCAGTGATTTGTACTGTCATGAAACTGTACTTTTTTCTATTGCAAACTTCTAATAAATTCTTCAATCAATCAATCTAACTATCCAAGCAAAACAGGGACAGCTGAGATTATGACAGTTAGATGAATCAAAACCACACTTTGACAGCAGTGGAAGGGTAAATATTCTCCCCCTGTACAACAAATTCATGATATGCTAAGTATGTGTTGCAGGGATAGCAACATTTTGATTTAGCTTCATTGTTCCCGCTTGTCTTCACACATCCAAAGAATGAGATGCAGGGCAGAGATGTCAGTATGTAAAGACAGAGACCATCTAGTGGAAGCTAGGGCCGTTATCACCTTTGAATCAATAGCTTACAACAACAACAAAAAGCCCTCAGTGGAACTGCTGTGGGTCATGGAATAAGCTGTTCAGGAAATAGGCCCAGGTGTGTGCACCAGTGATTGCTATGGGTCTGGAGTGTGTATTGGAATGGAGCCCTGTTAAAATGCACGAGATGGTCCCACACCAAGTATCTCAATCTGACGTTTTACTCATCCCCTTTATACCCAAGTTTTACCTGGATTGATATATGTTCCTGTTATCTTAGATCTTAGAACATCTGTCCCCATTGCTAAAATTCCAAGTTTAATTTAACTCTGAAAGTGTAAATGAACTCTCTCCAACACTCTGTTGACCTAGATTTTTGTTACAACACAAGTTTAACAATAGTTACTTTATGCCCTGTGTTTCTTGTGATAATAAAAGGCTATAAAATGGATGTGCTGGACACAAGCCTATAACCTGAACCCACATATTTAAGATAAAGCATTATTCCCAGAACTGTCTGTATGGGTTTCTGGCAATAAATATGTTATATAATACAGATAATAATACAGCTTAATCCAGATTGTTCTGGATTTTTATACAGAACAGGGGCTCGTCATAAAACAGTTAAGCCACAAAGTACATTTCAGGACAACTTGTCAGACAGACAGTGTTTTTTTCCCAGCTTTCAGAAATCAAATCAAGACTGCAACAGGGGACACGCAAAATGTCACACGGTGTCAACAATGCCCCCCACCCCCACCCTGGCAGTGGGGGAGCCATTGAGAGCCATCGGGCTATTGACACCCACTGGCCATTTACCTAACAGAACTATCCCCAGCAGGCAATCAACAGCAAACAATGGCCTGCCATAAAGAGAAACAGAGAGCAGTGGTCAGTGGATCTTTCCAATGCAAAACCACAGGCTATAGTTGTGGATCACAGTGGGGGAGAAAGCACATCCCAGATAAAGCTGCAGATTAATTACAAGGAGGAATCCAGTGTTTATTTGCTGACAAATAAGAAATAACCAATGTGAGTCGAGGCCCGGTACATAACATGAGTTTTGTGTCATTAGTCATGGGCTCTATTATGGCCAGTCAAATAATTGAGTGTGGAATTTTAATGACTAACAAGAGCTAAAAATAACTAAAACTTAGTAGCCTATAAATAGGTAAACCCATTTTTCATGTGAAGGGTGGCTCTCAACAAAATTAGACGGAAGACTTACTAAATCCATGTAATCCAGTTAGGCCATATCCACTCTAAATATATTTGAATTCACTTGATAGTTTGATCATGTAAATTCATTTAATCTACCTAATCTATTAGCAAAGTGGTGACAGATGCCCTCTAGGGTCCCGGGTCAGTCACTGCAATGTAGTCATGACAAGTGTCAGGTGGTGAGCATAGAACTGTGCTGCACTGTGAGGCATAACCAGTGATGGGAAAAGTACTCACACTTAAAGGAGTAGTTCACCCCCAAAATGACTTTTTTTCTATTGATTACTCAGGCCATGGAGAGTAGAGTTCAATAATATTTTTTGGTTTTTGTAGCATTCCTAAGACAAAAATGTGATAACAATAAATTTACCCCCATCGATTCCGGATGGGGACCCGTTTCGAAACGGGTCACCATCCGGAATCAATGGGGGTAAATTTACTCGAATCAAAATTTTGTCTTAGGAATGTGACAAAAACCAAAAAATATTATTGAACTCTACTCTCCATGGCCTGAGTAATCAATAGAAAAAAAGTCATTTTGGGGGTGAACTACTCCTTTAATGTATTTATGAGAAACATAGCTGCGGAAAGTGGAGCTGTGTTTCATTGAATGATGAATCACGTTATGAATTAGTTCACTTATTTTGATAAAAGTGAACATCTCATCTGAAACACGCACAACTATTAAAGGACAACTTTGGGTTCATATTTTAGATTGTAATTAGAGAAAAGAAAAGATGAGTGTTAAAATGTTATCATTTAGTGCTTTCTATCGTCTTAGCCATTTTAGCGATTTTGATTTCAGTGGGTGGGGACGAAGTGGCTAAATGCGTACTAGTGGCTATAAATAAACAAAGGAAGAGGTGCATTTTGAAGCAGTGCATTTATATTTGGCTTATGTAATATGTAAAACAAAAAATGTAGACAATGTAACACAAAAAAAGCCACTGGGAAACACAATGATCATGATAGGTAGGGCTTTAATGAATCTTTGGGATGAAACTTAATGGGTGGGGACTCAATAATAAAGAAATGGTTTTGGGCAGCGTTAGAAAATGACTGCAAATGTAGCAAAAATGCAAAAATTAAATATGACAATCCCAGTATCCTCACAAATTATAGCAAACAATAATGCTCTCAAAATCCCAATGGGCCCGATTCATCAATCTGGTCGTAAATAACGTGACTAAATCTGGCATATATTTCTGTCTTACCTTCAAAATCCCAGACGAAAAAACATTGCTGAATCTGATCCTAACTTGGGAATTGTCCTAGATGGCGGTAAGATCAAAATATGGGTGTAATTTGGCCGTAAAGTGCTCGATGAATCGGGCCCAATGTGCCCCAGCAGTGGGTTCACACATGAGCCGAATGCTAAAGCCAGGCCAATCAAAGCACTTGTCTTAAATAATCTATTGTGAAATATAGATGGAACAGAAAACACTTAACTCATGTCACTCATAATTATTGCAACACAAATGGCAATGTAGATGAAGCACACAAATGCCACCGCTTTAACCACTTACACCCCATACTTAATTGACCGTATTTATTGCCATGGGCTACACAAATTATCTCTCGCCGAAGATTAAAGATCTACTAAACTCACAACATGTTGTATCGCGATGCGTTGTGTGATGCGTTATGAGCTAGTAGATCTGCTTTTTTTTAAATCCCTAGAATAATCCTTAATCTGTTCCCCCAAGAACAGGGACCGATTTAGGGTTCACAGGTTAGTCTGAGGTTCACCCCCTATCAATCACCCCATGAAGCCTTTTTTTCCCTGATGCAATATTCCAGTATTTGATTAAAAAAAGTAAATAGGAGGCCATGGCAAAACTATATAAAAATAATATAAACTCCAAAAGGACTGTCATATTGTAATCATTGAGGGCTACTACTGTCCAGGTTTTAAGCAGATGTTTTAAATGTAGTATATCTCTTGTTAAGCTTGGCCTCCTATTTATTCAATGTATCAAATATTGGATGGGGTACTGGGGTGAGTAATTGCAAATAAAGTCATGTGTGGGCTGAACTACCCCTTTAAGAAGCAAATAAAATAATTTTCAGTGTGATAATATTTCTTAGTTAAGAACATTTGCTTGCACACACATGGCTGAAATACTCATCAAAATCATGCCTGGTTTTTCTATGGTCACATTTATCAGTATGTGCTTTCAAAATTGCCTAAAATGACCTAAGCTTACATATATCTCAACTTGAAAAGTCTTGGTCACAAAATTATTTAAAGGATGGATGCACAAGTGCGCCCCAATAATACCTATGATCATAAACATCCAATTTGGTAACCGATATAGTGGTCAGCTGTGAACTTGAGCACCATTTTTACATTTATTTTATAAATGGAGGGGGGGCAAATACATATATATATTTTTTTATGTAATTTAAGGCCTAATATTTCTACAAATTGATACAAACCTGTATCCAGTTATTTTGGGCATGAACAAAAAGTTGAAGGGTAAATGTAAGTCTGATAATGATGTACCGTGCATGTTCAAATCATGCATACTTTAGGCCAGGGGTTTTCAAAGTGGGTGACGGGACGGGGCACCCTGGGGTGCCGCGACGGCAGTCCAGGGAGGGGTGCCGCGAGATCATTTGATAATATTTGGAATTCATTTGGACACTTGAAAAAATATTTAGTATAATTTTAAAGTTATTTTCAGTCAGTTCTAAACAAAATGGCTATTATCTCAAAGTTTTCCTCGCAACATAATCACTAAAATATCGTCACTGTCAGGCAGAAACCTCGTATCTCCAAGTTTCAAATGTGTAGGCTACTGTCGCACAAAACTAGTTGTGTGCTTGTAGATCTGCTGTTTTCACTAGTTTAGTATATTTTATAGATGATAAATACAAAACGTACGGTTTTGGACATACAAGGTTTCCACCCGACAATGACGATATGCTATAAATATAAGATGCTGGCAGTGAAAATTATAATGTAGGGGTGCCTCGGATTAAAAAAATATTAATAGGGTGCCCTGAGACAAAAAAGTTTGGGAACCCCTGCTTTACTTAGCCTTACATTATTTTCCAAAGCATACATTTATTCTAAAATTTATTCAGCCAACTTGACATTGAGGTGCCCACAATGTTGCATCGACTAGAGCTGCATTCCTCAATTTCAGTACCCTGCAGTCAAAAATAAATACATAAATAAAAAGAAAAGGGAAAAAAAGAGCCCACTCCCACAGATGGACTCAAAATGTTAATAACGAGAAAACCTCAAAACCCCAAAGGCCAAAACGTGAAGTGGGTAGTTGTAGCGCCACCATGAGGAGATTTTAACAATGTGGATTGGAGGTTCTTCCTTGGCTTAGTCAAGGTAAATAGGAGGTAGGGACATCACGTGACAACGGGGATGTGCCATGTCCAGCCATGAAGCTCACCATGGGTGCCAGTATCGCGAGACTATCCACCGTTTCCTGTCTGGGAACCAAATCTCGCGATACTAACAAAAACGATTATTATTTATTGTTATTATTATTATTTCATTATGCACTGTGCACATCGAAAAGCAAGTGATTGTAAAAATACCTATATTTTCTTTTATATTCCTGAACCGATTATATGACAAAGGTCTAAGTCGTTCATAAATAAAGTTTCTTCCAGGTTTGTTCATGAGCTGATCTAGCCGCTCCATCATTCTGGCACCCATGGGAGCGTCATGGCCGGTCCCGGCGGTCACGTGGTTTCCCTTCCTTATATTTTAACTTCCTTGGGCTTAGTGGGAACGTGCATGCAAAGTTTCCCAGCAATCGGGCGCTATACATTCATGATGTGTGTGGCATTTTGGGCAAAATGGCCAACCCACAAACAAACATGGCCAATCGGGATGGAATATGCGAAAATGTGACACATACGTCTGATCACATGAATACAGAGATAATGTATACCATTATGTTCCCCATTTTCAACTGTTTTAATTTTATTTTTGACACTTGCTTTGGCAATGTAAACGTATGTTTTCTCATGCCATTAAAGCTCCTTTGAATTGAATTGTATAGCGATTTGCGTGAGGATTGGAAAAAATCGCTAGGATTTGTAACAAAAAAATGTTTTCAGGAAAAATCAGTCTCATGGTGGCACTAACCTTCAAATACGGTAAATATAAGTTGAAAATAATGTAAAGAATACATGATTTTAACATCGTCCAGACCTAAACCTACGGTACATTTGTTTATCCCAAAAATGACTTGCTATCACAGGTTTTGTAGCAATATGTGGAATGTGTAGACATATTTGGCCTTAAACGTAATTGAAAAAAAGATATATCGTCACTGTCGGGCAGAAACCTCGTATCGCCAAGTTTCAAATTTGTACATGTTTTTCGCAAAGCAAAGCCCTGCTTCATCACGCACAAAAGTAGTGAAAACAGCAGATCTACAAGCACACAACGCCTCGCGGTGCTAGACGTTGTGTGCTTGTAGATCGGCTGTTTTCACCAGTTTAAATCATTTTTTAAATGATCAATGCAAAACGAACGGTTTTGGACATACAAGGTTTTCACCCGACAACGACGATATATTGTATTTTTCCCATGATTTGTAAAATAAATGTAGATATAGAATCAAATAAATATGAAATAAATAAATATGTTTTTAAACGGTGCCCAGCGTTCTCAGGGGCCCACTGTTTTTGCGGTTACCCTCTGTGTGCATGCCCTGGTTAGTGCTGAGTGATTAGGTACTGTATATAAGTATGCGTGTAAGCCTGCGCGTGTGATGGCCACAAGGTGGTGCTGTTGTGCAAACCTACAGGATGGCAGATGCTGTGGGGAGACAGGAGGGGAGACAGAGAAGCCAAAAACACCAAAACCCTGTCCACTAATAGTAGATCTCTTACAGCCAAGAGGAACAGAGTTGAGTTTCTTTAGTAGATATAATCATAATAATACCATCATTATTAACTTGTTGTTTGAAATAACAGAATAATCAAGAGTGGTAACAACGAGTAACAAAGTTCATCATCTGAGGTTTTCAATGGCAGCCTTGACCGAGGTCATTCCTTCGTAGTCTTATCAATCCTCAACAGTCTCTTTTATAATGGTATTTGTTTTGTAATTTTTTCTTAATCTTGCTTGTGTATTAAACCAACCACCACGACCAGTATACCTGTAGGAGTATGTGCAGTTTCCTGTTGTATCTTTACCATCCAAACTCCCGTCTGACAGCCAGCCATTTCTTTTCTTCTCAAGGAAAACATTAATTAATTGCATCCAACAGTCAACATGTCCTTCTTCGCTCCGTCCTTTTTTTTTTTTTTACCACGCTTTCTTCATTCGCCCCCAGCCTCTTTTCCTCAGAGGCGAGTCTGCGCCTCGGGCACGTAGATCTCCACGTTCTCGCTGCTCTCGGTGGCCGAGTTCTGGCGAAACGAGGCGGCCTTCTTGGCGGCCAGCAGGCGCTTGCGAGCCTCCTGCCTCTGCTTCTCGGCGGAGGCCGACGAGGAGGTGGCGGAGGAATCGGCACTCCTCTCGCGGGCCAGCGCCGGGCGACCCTTATTATTACCGGGCTTCTTTGGCACTGGAGGCACTGACTCCTCGTCCTGTTGGAGGCAGAGGAGGAGGTGGGGTGGATGATATGTGGGGTTGATGGTGGGGAAAAGGTACAGGACGGTGCAGAAAGACAGGGTAGATGTTGGTGGGGTGGGGGGTGGGGAGCGAGGGAAAAAGGGACAGATTATGAGACTGTGATAGGATATCGTCGTTGTCGGGTGGAAACCTCATATCTCCAAGTTTCAAATGTGTACGTTCTTTCGCAAAGTAAAGCCCTGCTTCATCATACAAGACCTTTGCACACAAGTAGTGAAAACAGCAGATCTACAAGCACACAACACCTCGCGGTGCGAGGCGTTGTGTGCTTGTAGATCGGCTGTTTTCACTAGTTTAAATCATTTTTAAAATGATAAATGCAAAACGAACGGTTTTGGACAACGACAGGTTTTCACCCGATAACGACGATATATCAGTCCTTAGGACAGGGGTCTTCAACGTTTTCAGGCCAAAGGGCCCCTTAGTTGAGAGAGAGAGATGAAGCAGGGACCCCCACAACCTTTTCATAGATTCCATATCGTGTCATTGTTTGACAGCACAATCGTCAGTGTATTTTGGATTCATGTCAATTTGTGTTTTCAGATGGGAGTGCTTTGCTGTTACTACGTGTCATCTTTTCGACACCCAACCCAAACCCTTACCCCTAACCCTATAACCTCCGAGGGGGGTGAGTCGCTAACCCTCCCGACGCTCCTTTGTCGAAATGACAGTCGTTCGAAAGAGCGAGATTTCCTCTTTTCAGATATTTAACCCCTTGAGCCGTCACTACTTAATAAACCTGACGTTTCACTCTGTACTTGGTCTTCTCTTTTTCCCCCTCTACACCAAACCTCTTTGCCGAAAATAGCCGATCTACAAGCTTGTTGTGAGCTGGTAGATCCGCTATTTTTGGCTACAGTTCTCAGAACATGGACACTAGGGTTGTTAATATAAAAAGGATTGAAAGATTTGGAGGACCCCCTGTAGTAACTCTGAGGACCCCCTAGGGGTCCCGGACCCCCTGTCGAAGACCCCCGCCTTAGGATGTTCTTCTGATCAAGCAGTTTAGGCGCACACACAGGACCATGACGAGAGACATGTTCAGTGACGATGGTTCATATAGCCTAGCAAAAAGCTATGAACCAGCCATTTTGCGTGTACAAGATGATAGACCGACACAGAAAGACACAAGCATGACTATTCTGATGTTAAGTAAATATAGACAGTTCTGACATGGAACGGTCATTACTGTGACAAAGTACACCTTTGAAAGATGTAACATGGTATTGTGTATTATATATTAAACTGCATTGTAAATAACGGAACTCGATACTAGCTAGGGTTACATTGGATCATCATAATTGATTTAACTCACACGGTATGGAGCACAACAATGTTTGAAATGTCTAAAGATTTCTGAAAATGTAAGATATTTAAAAAAAAATGGTTTATTCTTATCTTGGATACTAAACGGGAAAAAGGGGGATATTTTCTCCTGACCCATAAATGGTGCATTTTTTTATATAGCACCTTTATCCAAGGTGCTTTACAGAGACGTGTGCATTACATTCACCCATTCACACACATGGCATTACATTCACCCATTCACACACATGGCATTACATTCACCCATTCACACACATGGCATTACATTCACCCATTCACACACATGGCATTACATTCACCCATTCACACACATGGCATTACATTCACCCATTCACACACATGGCATTACATTCACCCATTCACACACATGGCGGAGGAAACCATGCAAGGCACCAACCTGCTCACCGGGAGCAATTAGAGGTTCAGTCTTGCTCAAGGACTCTTCGACACTAACTCTGGTTAAATGTAACCATTTAATCTGATTGGTTAGGTGAGCATGTTTGCATGAAAAGAACATGATAAATGTCTATGAAGCCACTGAAAACAGCTACTATTATTTTAATTGTGGTGAAAACCGGGACAATTTTGTAGTGAATGTTGAAAACCGGGACATATTAGTGTTTTAGAGATATTTGTCGGGACACCGGGACACACAGCTTGAAAAGTCCCGGCCAAACCGGGACGTCTGGTCACCCTAATGTAACGTGGATGTCACGTGAGAAAGTGTGTGAATTTAATTTAATTAAATAATCAATAGAATAATCGAAAGTTGCAAGTTGAGTAACACCATCACAGTACCTACAATCGCTGTTACATTACAGAAGCACCATTTCGTCAACAGACATCACACACACATGCCACATTACAAGGTAAACACACATGTATATAAAGTCGTAGACAGACATGGACACCTGTTTCTGGATATTTTATCTGGATACGGAAATCAGAATGTGTTCACAGAATAGGATCACATCTGCCAGGTAGTCTAACACCACATGATACGCAGGTGTACGCCACACAACTGAGAAAGCTCCAGGATTTCTGTATAAACACTGACAATTTTACAATAAACAATAAAAGTTACAATAATATGTAACAATGTAGTTCAGTGAGAGCAACTTTCACTTTCAGTCCTTTTTGTCTTCTTCTTCACGATATAGTTTAACCGTTCAACAGGCAGAGAATTCACACTTCCATTCATAGTCAAATGCCAAGCTAAGCTCACACCAATCAATGCAAATCAGTCCCAAAGTCTGATCAACAAGCTGGAGAGGTGCCTTTCAATCAAAGGAGAAATGCTTCATGATCTGACTGAGCAACCTGGACTCAAAGCCTGGCCATCAACACCTGACCTAAAACAGTGCAGGTGGTTCAATCTCTGTGAAGAGCAAGCAGAGATATTTCCTTAACCCATTTAGGCCTAAGTCCGATTTGAAAAAAGCCTTAAAGACCTACAGGGTTCCCACACATCTTTACCAATTAATTTCCAAAAAAAATCAAAAACTTTTCCAGAATATTTAACCTGATTTCCAGGACTATATAACAATAATTCTGCTCAATAACGGGTCGCTTACTCCTATGCGCAATGCCCAAAACATTTTCAGGCCGTGACCCCCGAAAAAATCATATTTGAACTGGGGACCCCGGACCCCTGCCGAGCACTAAGAGCAGAGGAATTTTGTATAACACAGTTTTATTGTGAAAATAGCCGATCTACATGCTCAGATGCGAGGCGTTGTGATTTCTGCCTCTAATATTTGTCAATTTGGCCAATGTTTAATTTGTCATTTCAGAGGTATTAACTAAAATCAAAAACCAAAGACAATGCATAGCTATTTTTTCCAGGACCTTCCAGGACCCTTGATCAATTCCAAAACTTTTCCAGTACTGGAAAAATATTTTTCTAATTTCAAAATATTTCCAGGAATTTCATGACCGTGGGAACCCTGAATCTCTGTGAAGAGCAGGCAGTCAAATGGTATGAGATATTTCCTTAACCCATTTAGGCCTAAGTCCGATTTGAAAAAAGCCTTAAAGACCTATGTCCGATTTGAAAATTACCCACAGTTTTTTCTGGAAAACATAATTACTCAGCCTCTGTAGCAGCTAGAGACAAAATTCCCAAACTATTTGATAGCTTCTTACACCTTTCGCTTTCATAGAAACATTTCTGAAAAACGTAAATATTTAAAAAAAGAATTACTGTACTACATGTACATGTACATGTACTGTAATACACAAAAATGTGTTCCCGGCCTGAGGGGGTACTACACACAAATGTGTACCTGTCCATAGACCCACACAGTTAGCCTGAAAACCTATAACAACTCATTGGACACATACAGACCAGACCATGCAGCCCTGCTGAGTGTTAAAGGGGTATGTATACCCACTGCAATAAACTAGACTACATGAGTAAGATCGGATCATTCATAATCCAGATAACATATCCAGAGGTTGTGAATGGGAATGGGGGTGACAAACTCCATAGAAACAGAGAAACCAACGAAGACAGCGACATTTATACAAGTGTGAACACACACAATGCAAACTAGGACTCAAAGGACTCACACATAGAAACATTTATAGACGGTTTCATGCTGAGGTGGAAAGCTAGAGAGCCCTGAAATGCTCAGTATTGTCATTATGAAACCGTCTATACAGAGAAAAGGCATTTCACTGCACGAGCAAATCGTCGTTGTCGGGTGGAAACCTTGTATGTCCACAACCGTTTGTTTTGTATTTATCATTTTTAAAATGATTTAAACTAGTAAAAACAGCCGATCTACAAGCACACAACGCCTCGCACCTCGAGGCGTTGTGTGCTTGTAGATCGGCTGTTTCACTACTTTTGTGCGACGGCCTTGTATGATGAAGCAGTGCTTTACTTTGCGAAAAAATTTACAAATTTGAAACTTGGAGATACAAGGTTTCTGCCCGGCAGTGACGAAATGCATCTTGGCCACTGCAAACCACTGATACATGCATGATCGAGACAGGACTTTTTGTTAAAAAACAAATTTCACAAAAATATTCTTTTCATGCATGTGTAAAAGGGATCTCTGGAGATCCCTTTACATTGGACCGGGGAGGTCAGTTCTCACTGCCAAAACAAGGAGCGAGTGAGTCGAAGGGGAGGTTAAAAGAGAGAGAGGGGGGGAGGGGGTGTGGCGGGAGGAGAGAGGCCGGTTTCGGCGGCTTTCCTACCCCAGCCAGGGCACTGGGCAGCAGGGGTGGGTAGTACCTTCCGCTCAGGGGGTGAGTGGGCAGCAGCTGCGCTGGGCGCCGCCGGCTGCCAGTCGCTGGACTTGAGATGGTAAAGTTCGTCGAACTTGAGGCTGATGTCCTCAATGGAGAGCTGGAGCATGTCCCAGAAGCCGGCCAGGTCCTGGGCCGTGGCACGAGGGTTGGCGTTGACATTCTGGACACAGAGAGAGAGGGAGGGAGGTGGAAGGAAGGAAAACGAAAACAAACGAAGGGAAGTGAGGATATAGTCAGTAAAGGGAATGGTGACAGGAGAACAAATAATGGATCAAATAAGAGGAAGGTCATAGAACACTTCTGAAACCGAAAGAATCTAATACAATTTAACCCAGAGACATTAAAAATGGAACCTGAAGGATGTATTGGCAAACTTTGGAGTTTTATCTTGACATTATAACAATAATGCCCAAAACCATTTCATTCACAAAAGATGTTTTAGGCAGCAAAACATCAAATGTCTAAATCTAAAAAGTTTCCCCCCCCCTTTGCCGAGTACCAAACAAATATGAAACCAACAAATGAAATGGAGTGTTGGTTTAAAATAAATCCTTTAAAATATGTGTTTTTTCCATCACTCGACACAAGGGGGAGCTGTGTTACCACATTAAGGCTGTATAATAAATGTAATTTACATTGCCAGCTGTTTGAATTAGCCTGGATTCAAAACCTTTTCATTCTTATGAGTCTGAACAACGCAGGAAACAAAAAACAATGAACAGAATTTTAACCAGCATCACAAGAAAATATTGTGAGGCTGGTATGTCAAGTTAATCCTGTGATCATGTTCAAAATACCAAACTGGAACCTTAACTACTTGAGTTAATTTCAAAAATAGCTTGTGAGCTTCTGCTATTTTCACAATTTTTTTGTTTTAGTTTCAACCTGCCGTTTTCACCAGGATGGGGGAACAATTATTTTAGCGCTAAAGCACACATAGTGACAGTATATTTCAACAGAACCGAACATGACAAAAATGTACGTAAGCGCTCAAAGTAAGTATTATTATAATTGTACTGAAAAACCTGGGACAATTTGGTAGTGAATGTTGAAAACCGTGACACTAGTTTTTTACAGATATTTGTTGGGACTCGGGACACCCAGCTTGAAACCATGCAGCTACAATCCTGGCCAAACCAGGAAGTCTGGTCAGTGTGAGTTAATATCAACCATAACAGTGTTGCTCACAGTTCTTTATCCATGCAAAGTTCACACAGATGTGACAGACAGATATCAAAGCATATCCTCTTCCTTTTACACAGTCACTGGGTTTTCCCAACAGACCACAGTCTTTGTCTGGTTGTGCTCTGCTTTCTCTAGCAGACTCAGCGTTTTACTTTAGCAGCTGCAGAGACTGAGTTTTGATCTCAGTTCAGCCTCTTTTGGTTCAACATGCCAACGACATGCATTATCATGCTCAGGGGCGTCACAAGGGGGGGAAAGTGGGACTGAGTTACTAGGGCCCAAGGTGGAGGGGCCTTAATTATTTTATAATTTAGCTTGGAAAATAGTAGATATACAAGCTCACAGCGTGGCACTTGTAGATCTGCTATTTTTGAAAAGTCGTGAAAATGTGTGCAAATCTTTGAATATATGTATTTTTTCCCTGGAACTAAATATTTTGAGATGGGAAACACAGGTTTTTCAAAAAACCTTAGAAGGATTTGAAATATTCAAAGACTTCCACAAATGTTCACGATTTTTCAAAAATAGCAGATCTAACAAACTCACAGCGTGGCACTCTGTGCTGCGCTGTGAGCTTGTATATCTGCTATTTTTCACTAGTTAAAGCACAAAATAATGCGTAATAATGTGTTCCCAGTCTAATTGGGTAAAACCCCTCCCCCTATGAAGAACATTCATGGGGGGGGGGGCCCGCAGTGAATCCTTGTACCCAGGGCCCAGGATTTGGTGTGACACCCCTGATCATGCTAATGCACCTGTAAAGACCCAGACACAGTCCAGCATTGTTTTTGTGTACAATTACACTTTCAGCTGGTTGCCAGCCTAAGAGTGACAGTTTGTTGTCTTGAAAGATGTTAAAATATGGTATTTGCATACTGCACTATTCTCTTGGGGGATATTTATCATACAGTAAATATGGCCATTCTGCAAAGAAATTGTCACAGTAGGTTACAAAAAAAATCATTAAAATCTACATTTCAATAAACTATAAAATGTTTAAGTTTCAGAAGAACATTGTAAAATTTGTCATATAGTTTTGGTTGGACTTCTATATAATATCCTTATGAGTGTTTAGTTCACTAACAACAGTGTTAAATACTTTTGGCAGTGAAACCAGACTGGTTTCAGTTGTTTTCCTTCCAGTTGTCAGAAAGTAACATTTCTAACTGATCAACATAATTCTCTGCATTATGTTTTTTCCAATATGTGTAATATTAATAATACAATTGAAAAAAATAAACAATTCTTCATATTTGCAGGGTTGATGGATAATATTGCAATTTTAAATAAGATATTTTAAATTATTTTTAAAGAAGTGTTTTGCCTTACACGGAGGTGTGTGAAGCCCTTTCCTGTCTACATGTTTTTATTGTAGTGGAGTTTCGGGGCACAAGTCTTTTCACATGTATCTGAATGCAGATAACTTGCTTTTTATAGGCTATTTACTATTTAGTTACAGTAAATTAGGTTGTTTAAATGTCATGATTGTACATGAAAAACCCATAGTGATGATATTGAAATTAATTAATACTTGTTTTAATTGTAATAATTTCAAGTGAATTCAATTATAGTATCACACAGGGTCCCTGGAGTCTGGACACTAAGATTCCAGTTTAAAGCCTGCAGCCGTCTATAGACGAACATCAAACATGCTGACAGCGAAGTGTCCAGCAGCTAAAGATGAAAGCTATGTTTTGTCGTGGTGGCTCTGTGTTGTGTTGTGCTGGATGGAGGATGCGTGTTTGGGTGTGGCGGAATTTGCGCAGAAGTGTGACACCAACCAAGTTTTGTTCGCACAGTCCTCGGAACTGCTGGAACTTCTGGGACATGAGGAGCTGGGCACTTCCCACCGCACTGCGGACCTTCCCCAGCACTGCAGAGAGGAACACAAGCATGATAAATAACTGCTCATACATATTAAACAGATCAAAACAAGATTAGCTGATATTAATAAGAAATCTTCAAACACACTATACATTAGGGTTGGGACGATAAGTGATATTATCGTTTATCGTGATAAAAAAACACTCATGATAATCGTATCGTGGAGATTTAATTTATCGTGATATCGTCCTCCGTCATGCACTGGGATCAATTCACCTTTTACTTGCCGAGCTGCATATCCGGTGCCATTTAAACCCTCTATTGGTAAAACATACTTATAATCTACATACTTGATACAGTCTTTTTTTCTCTCTCTAACAAATCTCTTTGACAAAAAAATTCCGATCTACAAGCTCGCAGTTGTGAGATTGTAGATCGGCAATGTTTTGCCAAATGTTTCGCCACAGGATAATGATGTTGGGGATATTTTGACTATCGCGATAATATCGTAAATCGCAATTTCTTTGGTCACAATAATTGTGATATGACATTTTCATATTGTCCCATCCCTAATATACATAAATGAACATTCAATCTTAATCTAGCGGAAACGACTGGGTGTCCAGACACAGATTTGTTTGCCTTGCAAAGCCTTTTTTTTTAAACGACTTCATGAGCTGGAAGAGGATTAGTGTGTATAGGACAGCTTTAATCTCTTTAAAGGCATCTCTAAGCCTATATAGAGCACCCCGCCCTCTGTTAGTCTGTGTTTACAGTATATCATCTGCTGTACAGTATCAATAGTATGTCACCAGTTGCTGTGTACAGTAACAAAACTAGGACAAAAGTAACACCCTGCCCAGTCATCCTTGACGAAGTTGGTAGCCAATTCTGATCACTCAACTATAAAGTTACAGTATGGCTGTGTGTGACTATGGTTTTGGTCAGATTTAATGTTTAGCCCATTTAGGCCTAGAATTATTGAATGCTTTAACCAGTGAAAAATAGCAGATATACAAGCTCACAGCACGGCACTGAGTGCCGCGCTGCGAGCTTGTAGATCTGCTATTTTTGAAAAAGTTGTGAAAATGTGTGCAAATCTTTTACTATATGTATTTTCAAAGCGAACGCTTTTTTCAAATAAAGTCCTGCTTCATCATACAAGGCTGTTGCACAAAAGTAGTGAAAACAGCAGATCTACAAGCACACAACGCCTCGTGGTGCGAGGCGTTGTGTGCTTGTAGATCGGCTGTTTTCACTACTTTAAAGTTGTACTATGTAACTTTTTTTATAAAACAAATCTTAAAATTCTCCTAACTATTAAATCACAAAAGTTTTAGAAGATCCGCGCCGTGAATTTCAGCCTGTAAAGCCTTCTCTGTATGTAAACTGAGATCCTTGCCGTGGACCGGATCTCGCGCCAAAATTGCGTCATCACACTACCGGCCAATCACAGCGAGGGTTATACAACTGCCGGCCAATCACAGCGCATCTTGAAGTGGGGTCGCTATGGCAGCCATATTTGTTGTCGCCCGTTTGTACCATCCCTTCTCTAGGTAATTTCGCCTACCAGGCAGGGTGAAGGAGTCCGTATCTCTGGAATTACTGAACGCACAGGAACAAGGGACCCCTTAAAAGATAGATCTCAGCGAGGTGGAGGCAGACGCGGGGGTCTGAAGGTACGAAAAACGTCCGAAAGACGCGGACGCGACCGCGGTTTGCTATAGGGCTAATGACCACTAGTTGGGCATCTTACACAGTATGGCTTTAAATCATTTTTAAAATGATAAATACAAAACAAACGGTTTTGGACATACAAGGTTTCCACCAGACATAGACGATATATGGGTAAGACTGACATCATCAGTATGGATAGGCCCACTCCGGCTTGGCAGAGATATGTGCTCCCCTGAGCAGCCTTTCTAGTTTCATTAACAAATGATAGCAGATTTGGCTCAAATGCAGGCATTTCTGAACCAAGGAATATCATGCATCACATTTGATCAAAGATTGGGCATCTCGCCACTTAGCACGGCAGCCAAATGGCTGCTGTGTTAAGTAGTCTGGGATCACTTCACCTTTCGGGGTTGTAACCGGTCTGGAACGGAAACCACAACACGTCATGTTGTAGTACTCAAAGGACTACAATTTGCCAGAAAGCCTGCGCGCAAGGACATACTTTTAGGGCTTACCTAATAAACTCCTTGATGTGGAGTAGTTTTGCTTTTGAAAAATTTGTTTGGTATATGCGTCTTTTAGTCCAACTGTTAGCGACTGGCAAGACTACACTAGGCTACTCAAGCATTTTACTGTAATAGGGATTGGGGAAATAAACGGGGGGAACCAAATCAAAGCGACGCCTCTTATTCTAGTGGTTTCCGCGCTTTAGGCGGAAACCAAACGGCCTGTTGTGAACGAACACCAGGCTTTCCCCCAGAAAGCCTGGTAGGCGAGGTTAGTGTTAAGTGATGTGTCAGGTGGGTGGGCCGTGCACATTTTCAGAGCACGTTTATTTTAATGGTCAATTAATTGATTGTGTTCCGGCATGGATCAATGGAACGAACAAGAAATTATCCTTTTATCACTAGTAAGACGTGTTAACCGGGTTGAAATGCTAACCTGCCGACGCAGGTGAATGCTAACCTGGTGAATGTTAACCACTATGCCTAAACCTAACTCAAACCCTAACCCTAACCTCAGTAAAACTATGCCTAAACCTAACCCTAAAACCTATCCCTATAACCCATAGTCTAACTCAGTGGCTCTCAAGTGGGTCGGGACCCCCAGAAGATTGACTTAATGTGCAACATTGTTTTCCTCACTCAACAGTAAACAAACCAACATAACGTTTAAGTGTCTGGAGGGTAGCTACACATTTCTAAAGTGACTTCTTAATACCTCTAAAATGACAAATGAAACATTGTTCAAATTGTCCATTATTAGGCAGAAATTGTGAAAATAGCCGATCTACATGCTGTTGTGAGCATGTAGACCAGCTATTTTCACAATAGAACCATGTTATACAAAATGTAATGCCTCAACTCTTAGTGCTCGTCAGGGTGGGGAGGTCCCCAGTTGAAATATGATTATTTTGGGGGTTCGCTGCCTGAAAAGTTTGAGACCCACTGGTCTAACTAATGGGACGTAGAAATACCGAGATTTACACCGAGATGCACCTTACCCTCTTCAGAGAGCTGGTTGTCTTTGGTCTCCTGCTCCATCTGTTGGCACCAGCCCTCCATGCGGCCCGTCTCCGCCTGCAGCAGCTTCAGAAACCAGTGGCCGTCTCTCCGACAGAGAGTCCCGGCGCCTCCCCCTCCCCCTCCCCCGCCCAGCGGGGCGTTGCTGCTGTTGCTCCCCCCGTTGCCGCTGTCCAGCCAGGGGTCCGGGGGCGGCAGCGAGGACGGGTCCAGCGCCGGGTCCAGACTCTCGGAGAAGGACGAGGAGCTGCTCCGCGTGGTGGTCCGGTGGAGGAACTGTCTGGGCGGCGGAGGCGACGAGGCGTCGACGCCGTTGCCCTCGCCGTTGTCTAAGGAGTCCTGGCGAGGGGGGGAGCAGCTCGTGGACTGGCTGGCGCTGTTGACCATCACCTTCTTCTCAGCGGGCTTGTTGGCGTTGGCGTTGAAACCGCCGGAGAGGGAGACGATGGACGTGTCCGACACGGAGTCTGTCTCCTGCTTGGAGGCCATGCTATTGGAACGGCTGAGTCTGATGAAGAAACAGTGGGGTCAGACTCGATTTTAAAAGATGACATCAGTAGAATGCCTTAACTCATACAGTGTGCCCAGTGTGCCAATGACGTCTTTGACGTCTTTAGATCAAAGGGAACAAAAAAAAAAAGATGTCAAAATGACCTGAGATCAGAGAGATGCTTTTCTCTGTTTGTGTGTTGGCTCCCTCGTGTGGCTGTTGGAGAAATTGCGTGTTCATTCTAGTGGATGGACATTTTTTTTTATTGATTCAGCTCTATCTCTGGAACCATTTGTCCGATTGACAAAATTCTTTTTGCCACTGAATCACAACAACTGTGTCTATGTCTGTGATCGATCAGTGACCCCCCCCCCCCCCCCCCCCAATTTTTTTTCTTCATGAAATAGTAAATAATAAAAATCTCTGCACCTGGAACTTGGAGCCATTTTTGCCCGTGGCATCCTTTTAAAGGACTTTGTTTTTTTACAACAAGGGTTCATATTTTAGATTGCAATTAGAAAAAAGAAAAGATGAGTGTGAAAATGTTTTCATTTACTGCTTTCTATTGTTTTAGCACATTTAATTACCTTGATTTCAGTGGTTGGGGGCATGCGTGCAAGTGGCTAAATATGTCTTTTTAGACACAATAAGCTAGCGATTTCTTTACAGTAACACTAGTGGCCCCCATAAGTCACATCTGCCCATGAAAGATTGCGGTGCATCTTGGGAATGGGCTTATTGTGTCTAAAAAGACATATTTAGCCACTTGCACGCATGCCCTCAACCACTGAAATCAAAGTAATTAGAATCGTTAAAACAATAGCAAGCAGTAGGCCTAATTTTTTTTTTAACACTCATCTTTTCTTTTCTCTAATTACAATCTAAAATATACATCCTTGTTGTAAAAAAACAAAGTTGTCCTTTAAAAGAGGAGAAGATTAGAAACTTGAAATCCAATAGACAGTATACTAGTGCTATCTCAAGTCGACTTGATATGTTATTGATGTCACAACACAAGAAACACGAGTTGTAAGAGCATCCGATAAGCCGAAAAGACATTAGATCCACATTATCTGTATGAGAAATCGTGATTGAGTTTATAAAAAAAAAAAATCCCTTTTCTACTCTGATGAGCAAAACACTCACTGAACCACTTTATCTTCTGTTGATCAATATGTGTATGAATAAACAGAAGATGCTTATTGATCAGACACTGCCATTGCTTTGTGTGGGCAAGAGATGATGGTGACCTTCTCTTGTAGGCTGCCTTTCTTATCTTCAAAAATCAGGGGTCTTCAATAGGAGGTCCGGGACCCCTGGGGGGTCCTCAGAGTTACTACAGGCCAAATCTTTGTGTGATAGAAACCTTTTTTTTCCCTCCTTTTTTATAATAACCACTTGAACCCCAGCGTCTATATTTGGAGAACTTTAGCCAAAAATAGCAGATCTACAAGTTCACAACGTTGACATGAATCCAAAATACACTGACGATTGTGTTGTCAAACAATGAAACTATATGGAATCTATGAACAGGTTGTGGGGGTCCCTGCTTCATCTCTCTCTCAACTAAGGGGTACTTGGCCTGAAAACGTTGAAGACCCCTGTCATAATTGACTGCGAAAAAGGCGTATGGAGGATGGATGAGAACATTTTAAGACTTTGTTTGTGCTGTGGAATTTATACTAGTTGGTGGTCAAACAGTAATTATAATTGCTTTATAAAGAGCCTTTGGCTTGATTGAAGGCTTAGGCAGGAGAAACCACTGGTGGTTATTTTCTATTACTCAACGTTTATTAAGTTTAAAAATGTACACAAGCAAGTAACAAAATAGATGAAGAAAAAATACAAACACAAGAAGCAGACAAACAAATAGATAACAAATGAAACAATAAGTAAATAAAATAAATACAATAAATAAACAAATCAAATAATCAAATAAAAGTATTTGGTTACATACATTGAATCAGACAAGCGTGATAAAAAAGAAAGAAAGAGAAAAGAAAAAAAGAATGGCAGTATGTTGCGCTAACATCACATCTCATGCTTCGCCACTTACAGATGTATTTATCCAATCTGTCAGTCCTCCTATAGGTTATTTGCTCATAATGCAGCAACCTTGCCAATCTCTACAAACCAGTCTTGGAAAGAGGGAAGGAGAAACCAAACCACTAGTGAAATTGGTAATGCTCCTTCACACTCTGTTCCCCGGGAACATGCATGTGACCCCACACACACCACCCTGTATGATTTTCTTTCCTGTTCTCAGATCCAGGGGCGACACAAGGGGGGTAAAGTGGGTTACCAGGGCCCAAGGTGGAGGGGACTTAATTATTTCATACTTTAGCTATTGAAAAATAGCAGATCTACAAGCTCACAGCGCGAGTGCCGCGCTGCGAGCTTGTAGATCTGCTATTTTTGAAAAGCATTTGTAACTAAAATTTTGCTTCTGGGGGGTCCCTGAAACTAAATATTTTGAGATGGGGGTCCGTGGCCAAATACATATATTTTGGGGGTCCTTCACATGAAAAGGTTTGAGCACCACTGACATAGAAACATAGGTTTTTCAAAAGATAAATTCAAAGACTTGCACGCATTTTCAGGATTTTTCAAAAATAGCAGATCTACAAGCTCTCACTTAACCCTCTAATACAGGGGTCTTCAACGTTGTCAGGCCAAGGACCCCTTAGTTGAGAGAGAGATGAAGCAGGGACCCCCACAACCTTATCATAGATTCCATATAGTTTAATTGTTTGACAACACAATCATCAGTGTATTTTGGATTCATGTCAATTTGTGTTTTCAGATATTTAACCACTTGAACTGTCAATACTTAATAAACTTGACCTTTCACTCTGTACTTAGTCTAATCTTTTTCCTCTCTACACCAAACCGTTTTGCCAAAGATAGCCGATCTAGCTTGTAGATTGTCTATTTTTGGCTAAGGTTCCCTGAATATGGACAATAGGGTTCAAGTGGTTATTATAAAAAAAGGAGAAAAAGGGTTCTATCACACAAAGATTTGGAGGACCCCCTATAGTAATTCTGAGGACCCCCTAGGGGTCCCGGACCCCCTGTTGAAGACCCTTGCTCTAATAGTAAAATGGACCTCAGCTACAACCGGCTTTTCTGTCTAAACCAAATCTCTGCCAAAAATAGCTAATATACAAGCGAGCTTGTAAATGTAAATGCAGAAGATAGTTAAACCAAACAGCGAGGTTTTGGGACTGCAGAGCCAAGACATCACAGACAAAGTAAAGGGCAAGGCCCCACAGAGCATAAAACTGTGCAAAATACAAACTGGAGGACAGACAGAAATCATGTTGAATAATGAATTGCAATGTCAGACTTATAAAATCCCCGGAGGCAAATGTAAGAAAATGTAGAAGGGTGGTTGACGGCTGAACTTCCTGCTATTCAAAACATTATGTAAATGATGAAATCAGGAAATCAGGAAAACCTTGACTAACAGACTCAGCGAACACAGCCTTGCAATAGAAAAAGGACACAGACAGACCCCTCTCCCAAGGGAAGATAGAATATGCACCCACTGCACACAAAATGTGGTAGAAACAGAGCTACACTTTCTAACCACCTGCCCACTATACCAAGACATCAGAGACACATACTTCCCACAGATTACACACACCCGAAGTGAGCCAATGACCAATGATGAAAAACTCCCATACCTACTGGGAGAAATACAACAATGTTCGAACACAGCAGCAAGATTTGTGAACTGTTGCGACAAAAGAATGCTAGAAACACAACCACATTAGGAACTATAAACCATGGATTGACATCTAGACCTACTGCACATGTATACAGTATGAATAGCTGCAACCTTTAAATGCATTTTGAGAAAAAATAATGCTGTTATTTGTTCCAAAAGCTTTATACCCTGTATATATATATATATATATATATATATATATATATAAAATGTCACAATTCGACATAGCTCTGTTTACACAATGCTGTACCCCCTCCCAATGTATATATGTTCCCCATTTTCAACATGCTGTACCCCCTCCCAATGTATATATGTTCCCCATTTTCAACAGTTTTTATTTTATTTGTGACACTTGCTTGGCAATGTAAACGTGTGTTTTCTCATGCCAATAAAGCTCCTTTGAAATTGTAAATGTAATGTAAAAATGCAATGACTAAATAGAAAGGTACCACAAATCTCCACCAGGTGGCATGCCCTAATAATATTAGCAAAGTAGACTATGCAATCACTTAAACACTTGATAGGGGTCCCCAGCCAGGTGTCTATCCTTGACCCCCTCCTTTTCAATCTACACCAAATCTTATAGTTATATTGTGTGAATGGCCCATAAGAGGGCTAAAGTCAGGGAATTAAAACAGCTCAGACTGAGCTGAATGTGGACACATATTAATCCATTTAGTCCTAGAATTATTGAATGCTTTAAGTATTGAAAAATAGCATATATACAAGCTCACGGCGCGGCACAGAGTGCCACGCTGCGAACTTGTAGATCTGCTATTTTTGAAAAAGTCGTAAAAATCTGTGCAAATCTTTGAATATATGTATTTTTAAAGCAAACGTTTGTAACTGAAATTTTGCTTCTGGGGGGTCCCTGGAACTAAATATTTAGAGATGGGGGTCCATGGCCAAATACATATCATTTTGGGGGTCCTTCATATGAAAAAGTTTGAGAACCACTGACATAGAATGACATAGCGTAATTTGGGGGTTTTTGGTTTTGGTTTTATAAATGTTGTCACATTTATAAATAGCCTTGTGAGGCGAGCAAAGTTCTCTAAGTGTAAGCAGTGAGTGAGAGTAAAAAATATGTTTTCCTCGCAGGAAACGGTGACATGCGGTGACCGGACGGGACAGGAAGTGGACTTACTGCCAGCCGTCCTCCACTTGCACTCCAATGGACTGAAATCTGGCCAATGGCGGAGGAGGAGTCTCCTCTCGCGGAACCTCTTGAATACAGTCAACCTAACAGAGAATCACAAAGCAATGGTTTGGCATCAGCAAGTATGGTTATTATCAGCAGGTCTCAATCAGGGGCGTTAATTGGGTATGGCAGGGGTATGCAGCTGCCATACCCTGGGTCCAGGGGGGAAAATAAAATGTACTTTTAAATATAAATCCATGAACGTCTCTTTGTCTATCTTATGTTTTAATTTACAATAAAATAACTACAAATGCAAAATTTTACAAATGGTCACTTTAAAAAGTTATTATAATTATATTCTCCACACTTGTATTCTCCACATCTTGACAAAATGGTATATTCCCATGTTCTGCAGGTCAGCTGCACAGATGCAATGCATTATTGTCAATTGTGGCACGTTTACTAACATGCTAAGTTTAGCTGCACTTGAACAACCGTTCCAGGCTGCCATATCCAGCCCAAGAAACCTTAGAAACCTGGGTAAAAAACTGACAAAACTCGTCTTTTTCAGACATTGTGAAAATAGCCGATCTACATGCTCACAACGCCTCGCAGCGCGTGGCGTTGTGAGCATGTAGATCTGCTATTTAAGTGTGCCTGCCATGCAATGCAATGGCAAAACACTTATTGTAATCCGCCATACTTAATTAAGTCTTTCGCCACGAATTTCTGCACGTAATAACTGCCGCACAATTTACGCCACCGCCGCAATATATACATCAAAACGTGCGGCTCGGCCGGGAATGGTGTGTTATTACTTTTCTTTCCGATCCGCGTTACCATTGCGACGTAATTCGCAAAAAACAACGCCAAAAAACCCCATTGACTTAGAATGGGGGAAACTTCGGCACGTAATAACTGCCGCACGATTTACGCCACCCCCGCAATATATACATCAAAATGTGCGGCTCGGCCGGGAATGGTGTGCTATTACTTTTCTTTCCGATCCGCTTTACGATTGCGATGTAATTCGCAAAAAACAACGCCCAAAAACTCCATTGACTTTGAATGGGGGACTCCGAAAAAAACCCAGAAACTTTGGCGCCACATAACTCTGCCATACTTTTGCCTAGCAACGTCATTTAAAATGTAAAAAGCTCACACAACTTTGGTCTTTTTCCGACCAATAGGGATGAGCTGTAATTGATTAAGCCTCGCCCCCTCTTTAACAGGAAGTGCCCTTCACCAAACAGGAAGTGCCTCTATAACTCATGAACCGTTTGTCGTACAGACTTGCGGCTGGTGTCATACCTTTTCTTTTTTTCTCAAATTCTTTTTTCTCAAATTTTTTTTTCTCAATTTTTTTTTTTCTCAAATTTTTTTTTCTCAAATTTTTTTTTTCTCAAAATTTTTTTTTCTCAAATTTTTTTTTTCTCAAAATTTTTTTTTTCTCAAATTTTTTTTTCTCAAATTTTTTTTCTCAAAATTTTTTTTCTCAATTTTTTTCTCAAATTTTTTTTTCTCAAAACATTTTTTTTCTCAATTTTTTTTTCTCAAAAAAATTTTTTCTCAATTTTTTTTTTCTCAAAATTTTTTTTTTCTCAAAATTTTTTTTTTCTCAAAATTATTTTTTTCTCAACATTTTTTTTTCTCACATTTTTTTTTCTCAATTTTTTTTTTCAAAATGTCTTTTTCTCAAAAGTTTTTTTCTCAAATTTTTTTTCTCACAAAACAATTTTTTCTCAAAAAACTGTCGTTAAAGTGCGCCAAAAATGCTCCAAAACGCCACTAATTAGTCGAAATGGCTGACTTCCTGTTTGGTTTCTGATTGGCTGCTGGCCTTGTGACGTGGGTAGAGCTGCGAGGGCCTGGTCATCGCTGCTTGCAGCTTTAATTCATTAATCGTCCATGACCTTAATTGGGGCCTATTTCGCCAAACAGGAAGTGCCCCTCACCAAACAGGAAGTGACCCTTGATCTCGTGAACCGTTTGTCATACAGACACGCGGGTTGCGTCAAATGAAATAACGCTAATGCTAACACCAACCGCTACACAAGGTTGCACAGACTTAGCGAGCTGCAGGCACACTTAAAATTTCTTAGAAATTTTCTCTTCTAGTTTCACAATAGAACCGTGTTATACAAAATGTAATGCCTCTTTTCCATGAGGACTCCCATCTTTGCCATACCCTAGCTTTTGCTGAACTGACGCCACTGGTCTCAATAGTGGGAAAAGATATATTGTTTTTTGTATCATGTAATTATAGTTATAAAATAATTATAGTTAATAGGTAGGGTAAGTGATATACAGTATATTTTTTGTTTAGTTAAAAGGTTAAAGCTCTATATTCTGATAGTAATCATTGTGGGTCTTCAATGTTTTCAGGCCAAGGACCTCTTAGTTGAGAGAGAGATGAAGCAGGGACTCCCACAACTTATTCATAGATTCCATATAGTTTCATTGTTTGACAGCACAATCATCAGTATATTTTGCATTGACCTTTCACTCTGTACTCGGTCAGCTCTTTTCCCCCTCTACACCAAAGCTCTTTGCGGAAAATAGACGATCTACAAGCACACAACGCTCTACAAGCTAGACGATCTACAAGCTCACAACGCCTCGCAGTGCGAGGCGTTGTGAGCTTGTAGATCTGCTTGTAGATCTGCTATTTTTTGTGAGCTTGTAGATCTGCTATTTTTGGCTACAATTCTCAGAATATAGACACTAGTCACAAAAGCTTTTTTACACACATACTGCTGACCTCAGGCGAGCGTAAGGAATATTATTTGGGGTTTTTAATTTTCCAGATGGTAAATCTGGATGTGGAAAAATCTGAAGTAAGAAGGATCGAAACGTACATTGTTTCTCATTTTTGTGCTTGGCTTGTCCGTAAAATATCATGATTAATGGTTACCCAGCCCAATGCAAATATCAGCCTCAAGCAAAAGATCTGTCAATGTGCACGATTTGGAAAAAGGATAAAAAAGGGCTGTTATTTCAACACATTCACAGGGGAATGGTATGGTTGAGGAAAATGATGAATATGCATTCTATGCCCTTTAGACTACAGTGTGTCTCTATTGCATAGCAACTCATCCAAATCTAATGATAGGAGTAAGTTTGCCCTAATGGGACGTTTAGTTTATGAGCACATTTAGGGACTTTGTGAAACCAGTGAAACATAACAAAAGAAAACAGAGATTATTCAAATAAAATATCCAACTTTTGGGGATTCTAGGACTAGGTCACTAAAGATACCTGTCAATCCTTAAAGGGTATATTTTAAGATTCTGCCAGGTGCCAAGCTGAAATATCGTCCCAGGGGGTTCATTTTTAATGATATCTTGCACCTCTGTGGGAGCATTTGTTTTGCACGAAAAACATTCCTTGGACTAAAAATGGACCCCATAAAACTGTGAAAAGTGATGATGACTCATCACTTATCACCACAAAACCATAGTTTTGCTGGGCCATTTTTAGCCCAAGGAATGTTTTTTCGTGCAAAACAAATGCTTTCAATGGATTCAGAATCATGAAAAACCCCTAGTTGGACCCCTCACATGCTACTTAAAGAAGATTTTTTGGGGGGTCTTTTTTCCTGTATAGTAAGTGAATGGGAGATCTCATTAAAAATGAACCCCTTCGGACGATATTTCAGTTAATACGAACCTGTATGCCAATAGAAGACAGCTTCCTCCTGGGTACTGGGACCACTAGTGGTTCCTGTGGCACTGGATTCCCTCTATTATTCCCTCCGGTCTTCACAGGGTCGTGCTGGTCTCCCGTGTCGGTGGAAGCGTTGGAGGTGGCCGTGGTGGTGGTAGCGGTACTGATGGAGGAGACGTGGTGGTGGTGCTCCCTGGGCGTGGCGACGGGAGCGGCCTTGACGTGCGAGGGGCGTGCCAGGCTGTTGGCGCGGGTGCTGTCCAGGCTGTCCGAGGAGTTGCTGCGGCCGTGGCTGGACTGGCTGTTGACCTCCGAGCGGCGGTCCTGCGGGCGGGCCTCTAACAGTTACTACACCATCGCCTAATCTCAATTATTTCAGATAACCGCAAATGATTCTTTCGTATAATCGATTCCATGTTGAAAAGTGTTCAGACATGATCAAAACAATAGCAGAAATAGCAGGTCTACCAGCTCACAACGCCATGTAGATTTGTTTTGTAAAGCATGACATTATTAAGTGTGCTTGCCATGCAATGCAATGGCAAAACACTTATTGTAATCCGCCATACTTAATTAATTAATGAAAATAATAATGATCCCACAAATTTCGGCACGTAATAACTGCCGCACGATTTACGCCACCCCCGCAATATATACATCAAAATGTGCGGCTCGGCCGGGAATGGTGTGCTATTACTTTTCTTTCCGATCCGCGTTACCATGGCAACGTAATTCGTAAAATACTACACGTAAAAACCCCCATTGACTTTGAATGGGGGACTCGAAAAAAAAAACAGAAACTTTGGCGCCACATTACTCTGCCATACTTTTGCCTAGCAACGTCATTTAAACTTTAAAATGCACACACAACTTTGGTCTTTTTCCGGCCAATAGGGATGACCTGTAATTGATTAAGCCCCGCCCCCTCTGTAACAGGAAGTGCCCTTCGCCAAACAGGAAGTGCCTCTTTATCTCATGAACCGTTTGTCGTACAGACACGTGGGTGGTGTCATATGACTTGATTAAGAGTCCTTAACCTTAATTGGTTCTTCCTTCACCAAACAGGAAGTTCCCTTCGCCAAAAAGGAAGTGCCTCTATATCTCATCAACCGTTTGTCGTACAGACGCGTGGGTAGCGTCATAGGCATGATCGCGATCGCGAAATTGCATGTTTAACCCCCATACCAACCCATTCTTTCAAACATGGCAGCCATGTTTGTTTACATCTGAAGAAAACATAATGGCCCATAAATCATGAATGCCTGAACGGATTTCCAAGCGGATTTTTTTGTTTGAAAGCTGTGAACAGCATCTAAACACGTGGTGCATCATCTAGGCATGGGCGTGCACTTTTTACACACTTGCACAATTACATGGAAGTCTATGGTAACCATGGCAACGCGGGACATTGGCCGGAAAAAATCATTGCAACATAAGTGTTAAAAATCTAACGCTAATGCTAACACCAAAAAAAATCTAACGCTAATGCTAACACCAACCGCTACACAAGGTTGCACACACTTAGAGAGCTGCAGGCACACTTAAAATTTCTTAGAAATTTTCTTTTCTAGTTACATTTCCTGCCAGGGGGTTATGAATTATGGTAAATAAGTTCTGCCAAAGAAGGAGATCTCTTTTTTTAATCAGCGTATTAAGATCGCTCTTGTCTATCATTTGATCAAGCTACCGTTGCTAATAGTTTCTAGGGGATTAAATAACCCGGAAACAAAACATCCGTTCCCCATCCAGTCCCATTCAACTGCAGAAGAAGAATGCCCTGTATCTCCGCCCCTAGGTTTGGAGAGGGGAAAATGGCCCCGCCCGCATGGATGTGTGAACAAAGCACACAGAGTACTTTTAACAGGGAAGTAAAACCACTGCACGCTGACACACAGCAAGGGTGTAGAAATGACTGCAAGCAAACGGAGAACACGCACGCCACTGTGCACGTGCGCGATCATCCTCCAAAAACAGGTAAAAACATCTGAAATACCTGGCATGGAACTACAAAAAGTTCCATGCCAGATAGGAAGGATAGGAAGGAGATCTCCTTCTTTGGCAGTCGTTATAATTTAGTAATTTAGTAATTTCTTTGCATTTTTAAGTTATTGGTCATATCGGCCCTGTGCAATTCATGAGTATGAGCGTGAAACCAAACAGAAATTAAATTCATATTTGTTTATTTTATAATGGTCACAAAGTTAAATGTAATGGTGACGGCCCTACCTGCTGGTCCAGGTAGTTATCCTGGCTGGACTCGGTGCTGCTCTGCACCGTGACGGAGATGTAGGGCTTGGACGTGGTGCGGGGGGGCACGGGCGGGGGGGCCACCTTTTTACACGTGGTTATGCATGTGGAGACTGAAGATGAAGTAGGGAGAAGGGGGGGATGAGAGAAAAGAGAAAGATAGTGGCAGAGAATAAGATAAGACATAGGCTACACAGTAAAATTGCCATTGTTCATGTAGCCCTGCGCTCTTCAGAATAACTAAGGATTTACATCTGTAGTTCAAATAGTGATGGGACGTTTATGATTGATTCGTTCATTGCTGTGAACAGGAACAAAATCACTCACTTCCTGAAACTGTTACGCTTACACTTCCGTTCATGCCCCTGGCCCCGTCCCCTTCCCCTTCCCCCATACACAGGGCGGGAGGTGGGCTGTATGTGCAACGTAATAATAATAATAGAAATTCTGTATTTTCAGCCCAACCCAGCGGATTCGCTGCCCACAAGGAGCACATGAGCAATTAGGGGTTAAGAGTCTTGCTCAGGGACACACATCCACATTGATACCCTGGCCTGGAATCGAACCTGGGACCATCAGGGGCTCTGGTTCCCCAGGCGGCTCCATAAACATTCAGCTATGCTGCCCCTAAATGCTGCCCATAATAACGCTCCCACGATAGTGTTTTCACTGTTAGACAATAGCCCTACTGAGCGCTTAACGTATCATTTGACCGGCTCATTGCCGCGAACATGAACAGAATCTTTTCAACAAACCAATTACCTGGAAACAAAAGAGTGAATCAGTGAAAAACAACATTAATTAATGAATTAATGAATTCGGCTTTTATTAAAAACTTTATTTAAAATCCTAATGAGGGAGAAGCCTCTTCATTTCAAGAAAAAGAAAATTCCAAAATCGAGTTATGAAATTGCCTCAGTGATGCATCCATTTTAGAAGCTTTTTGAAGCTTGGAGGTTTGTTCCAGTGTTCAAAAAAGTGGTACAAACTTTAAGGAGGTTGCATGGTCGCTGCATGCTTAACGCTTATCCTTCACAGTTCACACACTTTATACTGGTACTGGTAAACGGAAAATGTAATTAGGCAGAACAGAGATGATACTGTTGCACACACACACACACACACACACACACACACACACACACACACACACACACACACACACACACACACACACACACACACACACACACACACACACACACACACAGTCAGGTGATGAACTCTGTAATGCAATTTGAGGTGAACAAGTTCAGATGACCATCTGATCAGTGATCACTGCGGTCATGGAGCAAGGTTCCCATCACAGGACATACAGCAGCTGAGGAGCTGAAGAGGCCATTTTGTTCACACCACTGTCACACCTCTGTGGGCCAGGGCCGAGTGGCGGGCCGGGGGGCTATTCTACTCGGTCCAAGTCTCTTAGAAGAGCTGTGGGAAATTCAGAAATCCATAGTCTTGTGACATCATCGTTTGACAGATTTTCTTAAAAAAAAAATATTTTTGAAAAGATATTTTGATTTTTATTATCGTGAGAACAATAGCTTCCACTTTAAAGGAAAAATAAGCAAGCTTGTGTGTACACAAAAACATTCCCCCCTCCCCCTCCCCTCTATGACAGGCATCAAACAAGTAGTTGTCTTTGATGCTTTCATTGATTAGAGAGATCACTAACGAGGACTTGACACTTTTATGGCCCAATCAATTACCTTAGTGCACAAACCCTTTGAAGTTCAAAGGGAGCATTTAAGAGCTCTGGCTGAGCCCCCCCCCCTGACAAAAACGTTCCTCCACTGTTTCTGTTGACATTTAATGTCAACATAAAGAGTGGAACAGAACAGAAATACAGCCAGGGGATGTGTCTTTCTTTCTACAAGGAAACACGCCAGCACAATAATATAGTTACTGATGAAGGGAAATGACTGCTAAAAATGTAAACACATATATATATTTTTAATAGTCTTAAAGTTACATATACTTCCTTTAACATTGCAACTTTTCAGGAATAGAAAGCCTGCACTTTCCATTAGCTTGGATTCTCCATCGATGATGTCACAAGACGATGGGTTTCTGACCTGCCCACAGCCCTCCTCTGAGACACAGCCCGAGTAGAAAGAAATGATGCTATTTTATTATGAACTTAGTGAGGACCAATTATATGAAGATAGGTTGAAAAGTTGTCCTTCGTAAAGCGTTTTAGTACTTTTTCCACCACTGCCTCCCCACAGTGGAGGGGAGGGAGGAGACCATGAAGAGAGAGAAAGGGCAATAATATCATCACTGTCGGACAGAAACCTCGTATAAGTTTCAAATTTGTACGTTTTTTCACCAAGTAAAGCCCTGCTTCATCATACATGGCTGTCGCACAAAAGTAGTGAAAACAGCCGATCTACAAGCACACAACGCCTCGCACCGCGAGGCGTTGTGTGCTTGTAGATCGCTGTTTTCTCTAGTTTGGTTCATTTTTAAAATGATGAGTACAAAACGAACAGTCTTGGACATACAAGGTTTCCACCCGACAACAATGATATGCTCCTTCACTGCACAGCGTGGGAAGGCAGACAGACATCTCACTATGGTGGAATAAGAGCTGCACTGTATGACACTTTCTGCTGTTTCAGCAGCTTTGAAGCCATGTTGAAAGTAAGTTAGAACCCAGGGTGGTATTAGTGATATAGCAGGCCTCAGTCTAAAAAATATTGACAATCATCTTTATCTGTTGCTTCAGGCAAAAGAGGTAGCAAAATCACACTTTAGGCATAAACAAATGTGAACAAAGCAGATGTTATACTCAACTGTATACTAGGGCATTAACGACTTGTGATTTTTGGAAGTCGACTCGACTTAGTAAAAAGTTGAGTTGAAGTTGTCATCACCCTGTGTGTGAACAGGGGGACAAAATCCGAAACCCTGTGCCCAATTCCATTGAAAAAACAGTTGGAAAAGGATAGAATCATTATTTCCTTGACAATAACAAATCCTACGGTTTGAATGCTGTACACATGTACACATGGAGCAAAAATAATGATGACAATCTTTTTTTCCTTTTTTTTTCTCTGGTGGGAGTCGACTTGTGCAATGAAGTCGACTGAGTCGACTTGTCGACTTTTTTTGGTTAATGCCCTACTGTATATTGTGTATATTAATCAGGTGCTGTTACTTTAGTTGTGGGCAAGTGAAATTAAAGTAAATTATCATATTATAATACCCTTTGAAAGAATAAGAAAGAAGATGCAGTTAGCCGATAATAGCAGGGACTGCCTTGATTGTGTGGTGCAATTTCAACACTGCTTGGCATTTATGGCCACATGCTGGCATATTATGTAAGGGGTTAAAAATGTAAAACCAAGCTCAGCACAATGGAGGGTTTTCATGCACCATATATATCGAGTTAAGGATTAGCATATGACATAAAAGCAGACATTTACAGCTCATAAAAAGCCAGAGTCAATTGAACAGTCACTTACTGCACTGGCCCGCGCGTGTTGCAGTACATTAAGCCACTTAGCTTCACCACAGTACAGTAACAGAGCACAATGCCTGGAGGTTCAGTCCCCTCATCTACTCTACTCTCTTCATCTCATCTATGCACAATCTCTGCTGTCTGTGTTGATGACAAGGGTGCCCTCTTATACAGCCTGGACTGCATCACAGAATGTGCGGAGAAGGAGCCTTTGTGAAGTCATTTGTAGAAGTGGTTTGTGAGCACGAGCTCACGCATTACATTATCAAACAATGTACAGCAAGTGGTGAGGTTAGACATTGCACAAGTGTGCAAAGGGGGTAAACCGGTAAAGTCGCCGGGAAGAAATTTGTTTTACTGAGAATAAGGTTAGAAATAACTTTAGGATTACGCATATCTTTCTGAGGTTAAGATTAGGATATAGGGTTAGGTTTTGGCACCGTTTTATTGAGGTAAGAGGTTACGGTTGGGAATAAGGTTAGGTTTAATCGTTTAGGCATAGTTTGATCTCAATGGAAAATAACAAATAAGCCTTGCCTTACCCGAGTTCATACTTTTAGTTGACATTGTATCAGTGAACTGTACTGTCATGAAACTGTACCTTTTCCTATCCAAAACTTCTAATAAATACCTCAATCAATCAGAAGGCATAAACCATCAGCCCGGGTGAGTTTCTTTCCGGCGACTCTTCTGGTGTTCTGCAAAGGGTAGTTCAATCAGAGCGCATATCTCTGCAAGGCCTGTGGGTGCCTAGCTAGGGCTGTGGATTGCCTAGCCTGAGCTGTGGGTTGCGGCCCGCCAGGGCACAAGGAAGCTGGGTGGGGGCAGGGAGTGTGGGCGGGGGGGTAGCAGTGCAGGCAGAAAGTATCTGGCTACACAAGACTAGGAATATAAAAACCCTATTTGACGTTCATTGCCACATGAATCACAAGATCATTTGTAGCTATATCGCGCAAAAACGTGTTTCTATAACAAACAGTGATATTTGTAGCATAGGTACATAAAAAGCGAAATACTATTATCCTATTGTCAAGAAACAGGAACAAAATTATAGTCATTATAAGGCTGTTTCTTTGGAACAGCAATGAATAGGAGCCGATGGAGATTACAGTAGATGCTTCCTGACGCTGGCGGCTGAGTTGCATCATGGGATATGAAGTCATTATAGTCAAAATGATTTGAAAAACATGTTTTTGACTCATCTGAGTTTCATAGAACATCCTTCTGAAACATTGTCCTTCCTGGGGCAGCTTCCTAAATGTTTCACCTTCATGTTTTAGTGAAGACAAAATATTCACAGTGACAAAAATGGCATTACGCTGTTGTATAGCCCTGTGAGGTCCTCCTGTATGAACTTAGTGAAGGTCTATTATTGTTTTTGTTTCATTTAATTTGTTTGTCGTGACAAATCTTGACATGTCGCTGGTGGCTTTGGAAAGGCCTAGCAGCAAACATGTGAGCTTGCTGAGAAAACCCTCAAACAAAAGGCTTGCTGTTCAAGCCACACGATACAACCAATGTTTAAATGATGTCACGGTCACCTCATGTAAAACTCATGTGAGTGCACAGCTTGCTGTCACATACTGAATTATAGGCCTGGAAGTTTATATCGCCTGTGGCTGATAAACCATTATAATAACAATCTATATACAGTAGTTCAATCTTAGTTCAAGCTGCCTCCAATTCTCTCAGTGTGAAATATATTGCTGCAATTCGCTAACACTTAACTTGAGGTTACCGACCTCAACCGCAAGGCACTGCAGAGGGTCGTGCGGACAGCCGAACGCATCAGCGGATGCAATCTCCCCCCCATCCAAGCCATGTACAACAAACGCTGCGTCAGCAACGCTTGTGGAATCATCAAAGATCTTCACCATCCCAACCACAGTCTGTTTAAGATGTTGCCGCATGGAAAATGTCTACTCAGTCAAAGCTACTAGCAACAGACTGCAAAAAAAGCTTCTTTCCACGAACAATCAGGCACATGAACGAACTGTCAAGAACGAGAAAGATCCAGGGCAAAAGGAATCGCTAGTCCCAATTAATGATGAACTGATACACCAATTAATGGTAACTTAATGATGAACTCAAGGGATAGATCACAAATTACATTTATGACATCATCAACTTGCGACAGGCATTTCCCCTATTGAGTGAAAGATTAGCTATTTCTAGAAGAAATAAAATAATTAAGGCGTTTTTAATTTTACATTGTAGTTATAGAGGACAATTATAATGTATTAAGGCATATTTGTCGTATTAGCCAGGGATCCCTTTAAGGGTGAGGACCAGAAATTCAAGAGTTCATCATTGATTCATCATTAATTAAGCATTAATTATGTGTATGAATTTACCACCTCAAGTGTTACCCCTTTAGGCTATTGACCAACAGAACACTCAAATCAGGCCTTTGGGACAAGAAGAGGCACACGTTGTCTCACCCCATATGACCATCGTATTCTAGCAATCGTACATCTTAACAGTGCACGGTCAAAGATCATTGAAGGAATGTATTTAACATGTTGAAGAAATTACTAGAGTTCTAGTAATGACAGAGGCTACAGATAGTCGGACACATGCTACGAAGCTTGTATATCTATCTATCTATCTGCCTTGTGGTTCATTGTGGTTTGTTCATTCTGAGCACAATTTACCCTCGGGTGGAAATACCACAAATCTGCTTTACTCATAAAAAAACAAGCTTTAAATTCTCAAGTGACATCTGTCTCTGATATTACACAGCTGATAAAGTGTTAAGGCTGGTTAAATTATTGGGGTCGTACAAGGTTATAGCCTACAGTCTGGCTGTTTTGAGATAAAAAGCCAGAACACGCTACGAACTTGCCCCATGTGATCATGTTTCCTAAAGACAGGAGAAGAGCATTAACACAAAAAAGACAGAAGAGATTGTTTTTGGTGCACCACTAGATACACACAGATCCCCAATTACTATTCATGGTGAACAGATCAACCAGGTATGTTCGTATACATACCTCGAAGTAGTAACAGACCATCTTTTGTCATGGAAAGATCAGATTGAATCTGTGTGTAAGAAAACAAAGCAAAGAATCTACTTCCTTCGCCGTTTAAGATCTTTTGGTGCTAGACTATGTTTTTCACTGCATAGAGAATATAGGTTGCTGCCTTCAGGAAGGAGATACGGTGTTCCAGCATGCAATAAGGTCAGACTAAAAAGGTCCTTTGTCCACAAGTCAACTTTAAAGCTTAATCAGGAGTTTGGCCAGAGGTAGGCTAGGCGGTGAACATTGCTCTTGTCTGTATTATCCTTATGTATGTAATCCCGTTTTGTGTCTCATCATGACACACAGCTGTGCCAAGCGCACAATAATTATATACTTGAATGTGTGAATGAACTGACAAACATTTCCATACTGTCAAAGCTTTCCCTAAGCCTGAGATCCATCTGCGCCACATTTAAGTGCTTTACAAACGGACAAGCAGCTACTAAATACTGCAACCTCTCAATGCCACTCAGACTGTGTGAGCTGTTGGCATGTGCCGTAAATCCTATTAAACAGGACTGACTAGCTGCTCTTGCTTATCCTTCGGGGAATTTTACAACAGCATCAACCAGGTGCTTTGTGCAGAACTGCTCTGCTGAGCAGAATCTTGAGTGGGCACCGCTGTCATCGTGCCATCTGGACAGTGGCACCGTTGTCCCAATGCACAACCTATTGCACAATGTGTTTCCAAGGCAGGACAACTATTACTGGCTGTACGCGATAATGGTCACAAACAATTACTGGCAACCACTAAGCTGTGTCCCCAGAAGTTACGGCCTGCAACCACTGACTGCTCAACCTGTTAGTTTCACAGTATGAGTTGTACATCATTAGTTGCATAGAAAAGGCAAGAACTAGCACATATACCCGCCAGGCCGGGTGGCCTACCCAGGGCTGTAGAAGTTGTGTGTTGCAGCTGTCAAGACTCAGTGAAGCAGCGGAATATCAAAAAGCTGCAATGCTCATTATAACGTGACTCCTGAGACCATGTGTACCTAATTTGGTGGCGGGTGGAAAACATGTTTTTATTTTTCTTGTTTTTTTTCCTGCAAATAAATAATTATAATAAACAAATTATAAAATGTATAAATTATAAATTGAAAACATTATTATTTCACCACCAAACTGTATGCTGCTGAATTATACCTGTAGGTAGAGCACGCACATAACCACAGGTGCACAGAAACAGCCTATGCTTAGAAGATATCTGTGAACCCAAAACATTTGAGAAACACCCTTATAATAAAATATTCTAAGGGAGTATACTGATAACATCAAGTTGTAGAGAGTAGAGACCCATATGTGGACTAATATTTTTGTTTATAGTTTTTGTCCCAGTTTTTTCCTTCATCTTTAGCCTCCCAACGCCTTGCTGCATATTCCAGTAATCTTCTGTTATTTGCCATTTCATTTCCTGGCTAAACAAGCCATTATAGTGGAAATACAGGAGAGAGATCTACAAGCGTACAACACATCACAAAGCAACGCCTTGTGATCTTGTAGATCAGCAAAGAGTTTTGGTCAATAAAAAGGATGCTACCAAGTATAGAGAACTGGGTAGACCCCAATCCCCAAAGGAGGCTTCATTAAGAGTGTTTAGGGAAATCAGATTGCTGCGTTCCTCTGTCAAAAGTATGGAAAGAATTATCTTCAATAAGGTGGCTGTGTGCTGAAACATGCTTAATTCAAATGAATGAAATGCATATTTGCAATGCATGCAGCATATAGATTTGTCATTATACTGTAACTCTGCTGGCTGTTATAATGAGGTCAAGGTCAAGGTAAACTTTATTGTCCACAAGGGAAATTTGGCTCGGGCTTTCACCCCTGCTGCAGCCACACATAAAACATCAATGACAAAATACAAACAAGAACTACATACAGAGGGGGACACAACAATACACAAGTGCACAGATAGTAGTTAATCTAATCTCACAGTCAATGCTGTTTCAGAGCCTCGTTCAACATATTAGTTGACACAGGGACAAAGGATTTTTTAAACCTGATATAGTAAAGTGCCATTTAGGTTCACTGTACCTTCTGTCAGATACATAATAATGATAATACATAACATTGTGGACAAAAGGAGAGTAACAAAATGGACACGCCTGCCATCTACTCATGTCATTCAACTGTAATCTCCACACAGAACATATTATAAGGGATTTGGCCTGGATGTGGTTGGTTTGCTTACCATAGCCCACTGGCTGTCCAAATCTGTCCCAATGAACCCCCTAACACTGTCTGCATTTGCCAGTCCAAGAAAAATAACAAAGAAAACAAAGCCAATGGCCATGTCATTGTTTCAAGGACGACCATGCTATATTTGACTATAGCGCCAGTTTCCAACACAGCCTTTAAAGTTGGTTTAATCAATGTAACAAGGCTTGCTTCAAAGAGGAAGTAGGCTTACAACTTCAGTGAGGTTAGTGAAAGAGAAGCACAAGTTCAAGTGCATGGGATTGGAGTTTGGTACTGTGCACTGGGCAGGGACGTGCAGAGAGGCAGGGGCTGACATTTCTAAAAGGGCCTTTTGGTGAAAATATCGAAAATAGCAGACCTCCAAGTTCACAACGCGTCGCAGCGGCTATTTTCGATGCTTGATTTTTACACAGAAAGGGCAATTCTTTCAACATAAAATACTGCATTCAAGTTCAGGAGAGTGGAGAAGGCAATTCTCTTGAATGCCGCCTTCCCCTTTCCCGATGATTTTAAGTTTTGGAAGGCAATGCGTGTAAAAATAAGATGATCATGTATGTAGCGTATGTAGGTACAGTATGTTTATATGTATGTGAGTCAATATGTGAAAGTTTTAATTGTTAGTAGATGTATGTGAGTCATGTATCAGTCATGAAAAATAAAAAGATTGAAAGAAGGAATGCTGCCTTCAGGTATGGCATGGAAAAGGAAGCATTTGCATTTCTTTCATCATAGTAAAATCATGGTCTGGAGAGGGCACTTTTTACAGGCGGATAAAAGGGCAGGGGCTCAAGCCCCCTTTAGATGTCTATGTGTGCACGTGTCTGGCACTGGGATACAGTATGTGTGGTTGAGTTTTAAAATGCTGGCTCAATGGAATACAGACATCATCATAGCAAGTATTTGTGGGATATGAGGCTGTCTCGTGGACCACAGCTGATATTGCAACTAAGCACTGTTAGATTAACACCCACACAACAGTGTCACACCATGAGCTCATTGGTGTGAATGACTCCCTAACTTCATTTGGACTGTCTGCTGGTGTCCTAGTTTACCCTGGCTGACAGTCGCATGGATGGGATTGACAATGGTATGAATTTTCTTGATAACAGAAAATACATTTCTTGATTTATAAAAAAAAAAAAAAAAGATTAAATATATTGGACTAGGGACGTGCTGGCCATTGGGAAAAGCGGGACAACTCCCGAACGGCCGATTCATTCCCGGCCGGTCCAGGCCGGCCATTAGGAAAAAAAAAATATATATATGTCGGCATTCGTTCCATTTTGGGGGCTGTGTGGCCAACAAAGTAAATCGTCACTGTCGTGCAGAAACCTCGTATCTCCAATATACATTCCAGTATACATTTTTTCGCAAAGCAAAGCTCTGCTTCATCATACAAGGCCGTTGCACAAAAGTAGTGAAAACAGCAGATCTACAAGCACACAACGCCTCGCACCGCGAGGCGTTGTGTGCTTGTAGATCGGCTGTTTTCACTAGTTTAAATCATTTTTAAAATGATAAATACAAAACAAACGGTTTTGGACATATAAGGTTTCCACCGACAACGACAAAATATAACTAAAAAAATGAGGGCCTCTCCAACTCTTTTTCCCGGGCTGAATCAGGGGCCCAGCACGTCCCTGTATGGGACCTACTCCACTAGAACCCACAAGATAGGGTTCCATACAGTTGACTTCACTGTTATTTAAGTCACGAATAGACACTCAAATTAGCTAATAATGAATAATAATAATAATGTATTATTATCATGATTTATAGCAGAATAGGTCACATGGACAGTACATAGGCCTAGCCTACATTGTGAACAAATTCACTAAAAATAAAAATACCAGTAAGACTCCCTAATCCCTAAAAGTTTTATCGACGTGCACTTATTGACTGACCTGAATTAAAGGTATAGCATTGGACTACATGGAAAAGGTAAGCCTACACATACAGTATTTAGTTAGGTAGCCTAAGTGGTGACTCAAAGCAGACTAAAACTTGTTATATTAGATTGACAGGGCATCAAAACATCAGTGGTGTAAAGTAACTAAGTACATTTAGGCCTACTTAGGTACTGTACAAGTACAATTTTGTCTTTTGAGGTATTTGTAGGCCTACTTTACTGGAGTATTTCTAATTTTCTGTACTTTTACTTCTACTCCACAACATCTCAGATCCAACTATTGTAGGCTACTCTTACTCCACTAAAATTATTTGAAAACTAACTAGTCACTAGTTACATTGCAGATCTTGATTATTATTACAAAACATAAATTAACCACTTCAGCCTTAGGTCTTTATACATTTCGGCCATTTGAAAATAGCAGATCCACAAGCTCAGTCACAATGCATTTGCGGGGCTAGGCATTGTGAGCATGTAGATCTGCTATTTTCAAAAGACTATTAAACATTTGAAAACTTGTGAAATCCGGAATAGAAAAATTACTTGAGTAAAAGTACAAAATCATTGGTATCAAAATGGACTCAAGTACCAAAAGTAGAAAGTAGGTTTACTCATTATGCAGCGAATGTCCTTAAACTCGGTTATTCGGTTGTTATTAGGTTGACAGGGCATCAAAACATTAGGACTAATTTCAATTGCAACCCTTTCATTTATACTGACAAAACACTACTTACCCGGCAGCAGCGGGGTGAGATAAGAAGAAAGAAAAACGCAAAAAACTGCACAGTTGGATTGATGGATGATCTGTGACCACGGCCGGGTCTGTCTGTCTGTCGGGACATGCAAAGCTGCGTCTGCATGGGTGCCCTTTGTTTTAATAAGGAACCCAGGGAGGCGGGCCAGTAGCACGCAGGGGCGTCACAAGGGGGGGCGAAGTGGGACTGAGTTACTAGGGCCCAAGCTGGAGGGGCCTTAAAGGAGTAGTTCACCCCCAAAATGACTTTTTTTCTATTGATTACTCATGCCATGGAGAGTAGAGTTCAATAATATTTTTTGGTTTTTGTCACATTCCTAAGACAAAAATTTGATTTGAGTAAATTTACCCCCATTGATTCCGGATGGGGACCCGTTTATTGTTATCACATTTTTGTCTTAGGAATGTGACAAAAAACAAAAAATATTATTGAACTCTACTCTCCATGGCGTGACTAATCAATAGTAAAAAGTCATTTTGGGGGTGAACTACTCCTTTAATTGTTTAATACTTTAGCTATTGAAAAATAGCAGATATACAAGCTCACAGTGTGGCTGCGAGCTTGTAGATCTGCTATTTTTGAACATGTGTTAAGCGAACATTTGTAATTCAATTGTTGCTTCTGGGGGGGTCCCTGGAACTAAATATTTTGAGATGGGGGTCCATGGCCAAATACATATAATTTGGGGGTCCTTCAGATGAAAAAGTTTGAGCACCAAAGACATAGAAACATGTCAAAAATATTCATGGACCTGCACAAATGTTCAAGATTTGTATATCAAGCTTGTATATCTGCTATTTGTCAATGGTTAAAACACAAAATAATGCATAATAATGCGTTCCCATTCATGGGGGGCCCGCAGAGAATCCTAGTACCCAGGGCCCAGAATTTGGTGCGACACCCCTGTAGCACTATTTAGCTTTAAGCTCTTCAATAGCGCCGCTATGTGGCCACTTGGAGGTAAGAACAGTTTAGTGAAGTTACAGCTAGTATGGTGTGGTCCACTGGTTCTTAAACCTTTTCATGTCAAGGACCCCCAGTTTGACACTCATTGACCCGCGGACCCCCTTTTGAAACGATATGCCAGGGATCCCCATAAGAGAAAATCTTTACAGCTCTAGCAGTGATTCCCAACCGTTTTAATTTCAATGACCCCCAGTTTGACATGCATTAGGGTACGGACCCCCATTTAATGGTATTTATATCCCTGGGACCCCAATTTATACAGTAAAATCAATGTTAATGTGAGTGTACAATTGGAACCAAATGGACCCTAACCATCCATTTGTACACTCTCTGAGTTACATACCCAATAAGGGTCCATTTGGTTCCTAACTATCATTTAGCTGGGGACCCCCTGGAACTCCCTCAAGGACCCCTGGGGGTCCCTGGCCAGACCCCAGTTTGAGAACTAATGGTGTGGTCCATCTGCAGTGGGAATGCCCCTCCTATGGGAATGTCCTTTCTTTTGTTCTAATTTATTGATTTGTTTTTAATGTTTTTATTGGCAACAACCATTTCAACAAAGGTTGAAATGGTTTTGATATATGTATGTTGCTTCACTTCACGTTCAAATATGTTTTTGGTTACAATAGGTACACATTGTGAACTGTGATCATATGCACGCACGCACGCACGCACGCACACACACACACACGCACGCACGCATGCACGCACGCACGCAGGCACACACGCACACACACACACACACACACAATGGAAAACAAGGCAGGCACAACAAGTGCTCCATCTGAGTTCGCATACTATAATCGCATACTATAATCTACGATTCCTGTGGCCAGCGCATACTCCAGTGCATAATGCATATCAGATACGCTACTTTAAAGAGTCACAAGTGCATGCGCTTTTAAAAATAAAAAAAATCTTCACGGCATACTACGTATACCCCATATCGGAAAAACTAACTCTCTCCCGGCTGAGTCATAGGCAATCCCATTGAATGGTTGTTCCTTTAGTTGCCTTCACACAATGATGTTGGCTACATCTTATATTTATGTTATTAATGTCAATGATCTATTTAATGAGTTTTAGGATGTAGAGTAGGATCTACAGACAGGTAAACAGGGCAAATGCAGCCTTTGTTCTCTAGCTGTAACCTTAAAGGCTCAATTCATAACATTTGACCGTATCAAATTATTCCCAAGGAGAAATACACATCTTGCATATATCAAGTCATACAATATTAGTTTGTGAAAGGATCTTCTAGACCCACTGATATTAGGCCTATTTTTATTTTCAGAAACTGAGTCTTTTACAATATACATACATTGCATCCCCTCCATAGGTGCCCAGACTGCCCACTGTTCTTATAACTAAAGTGTACTTTAGCAGAAGAGAGTTTTAAAGGGTTTTGCACAACAGCAGTTTTCCCATTATTGCTCAGTTTCTTGAAGTTATTTCTTCGTCTAAAAGCGCCCAGAACAATTGTGTTACCTGGGAGTGTGGGGAAGATGCGTTGTTTGTCTATCCCCAAACGCTGGAGACAAATTGCAAGTTGTTTCTCCTTCGGGGCTTTGTCCAAGCCAGTGGTTATCAGGTAAGAGCTGAACTGTTCTTTCCAAGTCTTCCATGGGGTAGAAAGGTTGTCTAGTGTGGGCAAAAGAGCCAAAATGCTGGTGTGTGCATTCTTGGACTTGTGTTCCACCCAGGAGGACTTATAGTCTAAGTAAGAGTGGGTTTCAATCAAAATATCGTCTTTGTCGGGTGGAAACCTTGTGTGTCCAAAACCGTTCGTTTTGCATTTATCATTTAAAAAAAGGATTTAAACTAGTGAAAACAGCCGATCTACAAGCACACAACGCCTTACGCCGCGAGGCGTTGTGTGCTTGTAGATCTGCTGTTTTCACTACTTTTGTGCGACAGCCTTGTATGATGAAGCAGGGCTTTACTTTGTGAAAAAAAACATACAAATTTGAAACTTGGAGATACAAGGTTTCTGCCCGACAGTGACAATATGATAATGAAACAAACTAAAAACAACTTGACCCACGTGACGGGTATAAGAATTACAAGTTACGGATGTGTAATGAATAATGAAATAGTAATAGTAATGAATTTTATCCTCATTAGATTTAGCTTGTACTCTATTTATTCTATTTATATTCAGGATTTTGTACACAGTTTATGTCTGGGGAATGGCTTTAAATATTAAGGTCATTTGTGCACCATCATGGTTGCGTCTGGTTTCACATTCGAGAATTAGCCTTTATTTTCCCTACCGATTTAATCCCTATTTAGTCTTCAGGACACATTTACTGTACAGTAGTTGCTGAGCATGTACGTCAGGGTTCCCCAATAGGCGGCCCGCGGGCCATTTGCGGCCCTTGGGGGGCTACTGTCTGGCCCCCACCAACCCCAGTAATAATGGTGGTATAAGAGCAGCAACAACACTAGTATATCGTTATCGGGTGGAAACCTCATATCTCCAAATGTATATGTTCTTTCGCAAAGTAAAGCCCTGCTTCATCATACAAGGCTGTTGCACAAAAGTAGTGAAAACAGCAGATCTACAAGCACACAACGCCTCGCGATGTGTGCTTGTAGATCGGCTGTTTTCACTAGTTTAAATCATTTTTAAAATGATAAATGCAAAACAAACGGTTTTGGACATACAAGATTTTCACCCGACAACGACGATATCTGAACTGTCGCTGGAGTAGCGGGAACGCCACCGTCAGCTCGGCTTGGTACCCTAGACATGATTCGGCCCTTGGGGAAAACTAATTGGGGAACCCTGATGTACGTGTGTTTCCCGTCACTCACCGGTGCTGGCGCTGTAGGTGCGAACGGTAGTGGCGGTCGGAGGAGGCGACTCGGAGGAGTCCATGGATGCCGTGTCGTCGTCCTGCGAGCAGCCGGCCTGAATGGCCCGCAGGTAGCTGTGGCTGCGGGAGCGGAAGCACGTGGGCATGGGCAGGTCCGGGGGCTCCGCGTTGTCCTGGGACTGCGAGCGGGAGTCTCTGAACGTGGACTCTGAGCTGCGGTCCTCGAAGTGGTGGCTCATCTCCATCTCTCTCAGCTGGTGATGGCTCATCTCTAGGTCCCTCAGCTGGGGGGGGGGGAGGGGTGCAGGTAGTTAGTGAACGCACAGGGTTAACAGAGTTATTTCTAAACACGCACATATCAAAGCAAGGATGACTTTGATTGCGACCGTCAGGTCGCAGTTACTATCAAAACCTCCACCGCCTGTCTGTCCGTCAGTCAGTCAGTCAGTCTGTCTGTCTGTCTGTCACGTCACGTCACACTTTTGCCCTACTCATATCTCCGCCATCGTTGCCCCTATCCATGTGAAATGTTCCACACACACTCCTTGTCTGCCAATCCACAACCTCCACCCTTCCAGGGACCCCCGCAGCTCCAGGGACCCCCAAGGACCCCCGCCAAAAAGTTAAAAAAGTCATGTCATCTACATGGATCTGTCCCATTTCCCATATTCCCTCCTGTTTGGCTATGACTGCCTTCTAAAGTTTGTGTATGCGACATGACGGTCGCTTACCGATTAGGGAGTCTTACCGGTGGTATTGTCCTGTATTCAACACTTACCCTATTACAATTGTTCAAATTTCTCTCCCTCCCCCCAAACATAGACAATCTACACACTTGCAGAGCTTGTAGATCTAATTGTAACCTATAATGACCATGTCCAAAGTAGGGATGCCAGTGGATAACAACATGATCATATTGCTTCAAATAGACCTTCCACTCAGAATTTGTATAGTGTAATAAACTACCAGAGCTTGGGTACAAATCCTATGCTAATAGCTTTCGATGCTTCATTTGACAAGCGTCCTTAAAGAGATGGGAGTCAGCGCAGCTCATCATTTCAGACAGTGACCTTGTCAGTGGGGAGGTAAGAGCTCTAGCTTGTGTCGGTGGATGAATTGGACCTGAAAGAAGCGCTTTCATTTTGTATTACACTCCCAGGCCCAGGATATTAACGAGGTATGGCAAATGGAAAATGGGATTGATGAGATAATTCTCATTCATTTCAGTTGAGCTGCTGCAATATCTGTGAAAATGCTTCTTCTACAGGAGGAACAGACAGACAGCGCTTGGCAGCTCAAGGAGGAGGAGGATTTCTTTCTGAAATGATGCCTCTGCCACACAGGACATTGTGACTTCACAACATTTGACACGTTACATCCAGGGACGTGCAGAGAATGTTAGAGAGGCAGGGGCTGACATTTCTAAAAGGGCACTTTGGTGAAAATATCAAAAACAGCAGACCTCCAAGCTCACGACACGTCGCAGCGACGCGCTGTGAGCTTGGAGGTCGGCTATTTTCGGTGCGTGATACCACACTGAACTAAGCATAATCAAGTCAATACTGGAGATGTGGCTGTAACGGCATGGATTTCTACACAGAGAGGGCAATTCTTTCAACATGCTGCATTCAAGTTCAGGAGAGTTTGGACAAGGTAATTCATTCTCTGGAATGCTGCCTTCAGGTATGGTGTGGAAAGAGGGCGTTTGCATTTCTTTAACCATAGTAAAAACTGCATTCATGGTCTGGAGAGGGCACTTTTTACAGACGGATAAAAGGGCAGGGGCTCAAGCCCCCTTTCATGTCTACAGCAGTGGTCCTCAACCTTTTCAGGCTGTGAGTGACCCCCAAAATAATCATATTTTAACTGGGGACCCCCCACCCTGCACAAGCACTTGGAATTGTAGGAGTTGGCATTACATTTGGTTTGACTCAATCTATTCCATTGTGAAAATAGCAGATCTACATGCTCATGAGCATGTAGATCGGCTATTTTCACAATTTCTGCCTCTAATGTTTGACAATTTGAACAATGTTTGACCAGAGGTACTAAAAAGGTCTTTAAAGTCCTTAAATTGTCACTTTAAATATGTGCAGATACCCTCTATACACTTCCAACTTTATGTTGGTTTGTTTACTGTTGAGTGAGAAAACAATGTTAACATTTAGCTTAACATCTGGGGACCCCCCCAAAATCATTTGGGGACCCCCCTCTGGGGGTCCTGACCCACATGTTGAGAACCACTGGTCTACACAGTATGTGTGCACGTGGCTGAGTACATGGGGATCATCTGACCTGTTCCATGCAGCCTCTCCTGCCCAGGGTGCTGCAGGCCTGGCTGAGGTCGTCGTCGTCCCACCCTGACCCTGTGATGCAGTCCAGGTTGTCCAAGCTACGGTTGGTGGAGAGTTGTTCTCTGAGAGATGGAAGACAGCTGGCAGAGGAGGAGGAGGATGAGAGGGAAGAGAAGAGAAGAGAAGCAACACTGTGTTAGAGGTATAACATTTAAGGGACATCATAGTGAAGCTAAAGTTAGGAAAGTTCAAGAAATAACTTTTGCATGGTAGATTGAGAAAGAGAGAGAGAGAGAGAGAGAGAGAGAGAGAGAGAGAGATAGAGAGGGAGAAAGTGAAAATGGAATGTTAAAAACCGATATAGGGAGAAAGAAAGATAGGTCAGATGTTTTCAGAATGTAATAAAAAAGAAATCATGTGCTTAGCAAAAACTAAAATGACACATATGCTTTCCCGGATTGAAAGGTATAACAACGTACAGGTTCCGGGTCTAAAAGGGTTGAGCTTTTAAAATTGTGAAATAATGATTGAAAATGATTTGGTTGGGTCCAAAAGTATAGTTTTGTGTATCCATGTTGTTTCCATTTTCATTGGGGAAGGTACTTATTTCCCTATAAGAGACTCTTAGAGGCAGGCATAACTTTACAAAGATGCAAACTGCATAAGACAACATAACTCAGACAAATAAGGAACCTTATGCAACAGAGGTGTTGTGATGTGCAGTATAATAAGACATACAGTAGCACCTTAAAGTCATTCCTTTAATAATCACATAACAGTTAACATGAACACAAATCTTGTTTTTATCTAGTTTTGAACTAAGGCTGGGCAATATTATGAAAACCTTCGATATTCGATAACGTTGTTCAATACCTTGATATCGATATTACTCACGATATTAGTAAAGACAATTTCATTATATAGTTTTTAATGTTTTTCTGCTTTAGGTCCACTGCCTGCCTAACCCAGATAATGAATAGCATATATCCATGCATGCACACTGCACAGTACACATAGAATAAAGAAATTAAATGCCTTATTCCCATTTTACAACAATGGTTTTATTGAAATAACCACACCTGGTAGATGGACTGCTTTTTTGCATGTGCTACGTGCATGCATAGTGTGTCTGTTAATTAATTTGACACATAAACCAATACCTCATTTCAAGACGTCTTCATCAATATGTATAGGCCTACTGTATTTTAGAGTTCTCAAATTCTGCCCGAACCCGACCATACCCGAACCCCACCGACATTTAGGGTAGGGTAGGGCCTAAAATGTATGCTAATTAGTCGGGCCTGGTAGGGCCTCGGGCTTAATGAAAAAAGAAAATATATTTTGTTATTATTTTATTACTATTACTCTGTGATAGACCCGACCATACCCGACCCGACCCGACGTTTTTGGGCCGAGTAGATAAATGTATGCTAACTAGTCGGGCCGGGTAGGGCCTCGGGCCTGCCCAGTTAGGGCCCAGTTAACACTTTGAGTGCCAGGGCGTCATATGACGTCAGACACGCACTTGGCAATGATGCCAGAAAATAATATTGGCGTCATATGACGCCAGATGCTTTTTTTTCATATTACAGTAGTACAGTGTTGGATCTATGCGGTAACCAAGATACAGCCCTTTTGGACGATGGGACGGTCGTCATGCATGACAATTCAGTGGCGTCAGTTCAGAACAAGCTAAGGTATGGCAACATGACTGGTGTCTGGTGAAGACACCAGTCATGTTGCCATACCTTAGCAACAGGCACGATGAAAAGTACATTTGTATTATTTCCCCCTGTCAAGGTATGGCAGCTGCATACCCCTGCCATACCCAATTGACGCCCCTGCATGACATCACACGCTTATGTGACCAAATTCAAGCATGCTGGTTGGCCGGTTCCCCCCAGAAACAAGGGTCTCAAAGAGTTCAGTGACTTATACCGTAACCGGACACACAGCAATCAGAGGGAGAGAGAGATATATTGAGAGAATGAGCTAGAATTAGTTATAAAATCATTAGATTTAGTATTATTTAGAGAGATAGAGATAGAGAGAGAGATCGGAATGTAGAGGTTTTAGCAAGGAGGAGTGGGGGAAGGGCTAGTTTCTTTGTTTAGGTTGGAGGGGGGGTCCATTTTGTAAAAAATCGCCACCATGGGCCAGCCTAAAATCACGGAGGTACTCGGCTGCTACACCCACGGGCCACGGCCTCGATTTTGGTTCTGGCGGCCAGAAAAGCTCCTTCTACGGGCGATCGGTTCATCAGCGAAGGCCTCGGCTGGAACATCCACGGCCTCGATTTTGGTTCTGGCGGCCAGAAGAGCTCCTTCTACGGGCGATCGGTTCATCAGCGAGGACCTCCGCTGGTACATCCACGGCCTCGATTTTGGTTCTGGCAGCCAGAAGGGCTCCTTCTACGGCGAGGCATGCATGCTGCCAGGGACAGACCACCGATTGCTACGGTTTCTCCCCGCGCCCTGTAGGATGCACTGCTGAGCTGTGCTGCGGTATGTTCTCTACGTTTCACTTTGTTATACGTCTGTCTTTCAATGTTATATGAGATAAGTGCTGTATAATGTATCAAAATGTATGAAATATATGGCCCATAAACCATAAAACTGTCTCCGCGACTCACAAATGGGTCCCGACCCAAACGAGAGAAGCATCCATTTCATTGTAAAGTCGACATTCAGAAACGCTGATTTTAGGCTATATTCTTCACTGCATACTACGTGCCACTCACGTTAGAACATTGTTTATTTTGGCGATAATGAGCCAAGGACATCACATCACAGCCTAGTATAGAACAGTGGTTCCCAAAAGGTTTGATCGCGAGCCCCGGGGTGGGGGCGCTCGCTCTGGAACCTCCAAAGCACTAGCGACCACCCTCCACAACTCAAGCCCGATTTGGGAGACCCTCCTGGGCATGGCGCCGCTCGGCGTCGGCCTCTATACCTCCGTGATGGAGGGAGTGAAAACTTTTTATGTCCAAAACCGCTCGTTTTGCATTTATCATTTGAAATTATTTAGACTAGTGAAAACAGCCGATCTACAACAACAGCCGATCTCCTTTTTAGGCACTAACTAGTAACTAACAATAAAATATGAGTCTAGAACACACCACTGTATGAGCTGCATAAAGTGTGGTTCCTGTTGAAATGAGCCATGCATCTGTAGCCTACTTTGATTGATTGATTGAAGACTTTATTAGAAGTTTGCATAGGAAAAGGTACAGTTTCATGACGGTACAGTTCACTGGTACAAGGTCTACTAAAAGGAGATCCATGAAAAGACTAAGCTTATTTCCACTGGAAAGTGGAAACCATTGAAGTATCTCATATAACATTGAATGACAGACAGATAGAACACAGTACTATGCAGTAGATATGTAAAGAAAAACAAAAAAAGACAGTAAGTCTAAACAAACAGTATATACAAAGAAGGGGCAGGGGAGGGTAGGGTGGGGCTAGGTTCTTTTTTTTTACCACCTCTTTCTAATACATTCTTCAATCAATCAATAAGCCTGACCTGCTATTGTTTTTTTATTTTTTTTGTGCATTTTTTTGGGTGCACATTATACAATTCAATTCAATTCAAAGGAGCTTTATTGGCATGAGAAAACATATGTTTACATTGCCAAAGCAAGTATAACAAATACAATATAAAAACCAGTTGAAAATGGGGAACATATATACAGTTGGAGGGGGTACAGCATTGTTCATTTTACAGAGCTATGTCGCATTGTGACATTTTATATATATACAGGGTACACATAGCAGCATTATTTTCCTACATAAAGGTATCGGCTCTGTTTCATACTGTATGTGCAATCTACAAGCACACAACGCCTCGCACCGCGAGGCGTTATGTGCTTGTAGATCTGCTGTTTTCACTACTTTTGTGCGACAGCCTTTGCTAAAGAACATACAAATTATACAGAAGCACGATCATTTAGTATTTTTTATTTATTTCTATCATATACAGGGCCCGTGGAGTCTGACTGGATGGAGGAAGGATGGAGAGGACAGTATGATGGCTGAGATAGCGAGAGCGGAGGAGTCAGGCATAGGTCATACACACTGTAGGTTCGCTGCCTGGACCAATGTCACTCTAGGGGAGCTGAAGAACTTTCTGGGACTTCTCTTCCTCACAGCTATCGTTCACAAGGCGGAGATTGCCATGCACTGGTCAAAAAACCCTGTCATTGCATGCCGTACTTTCCCAGAACAATGGCAAGAAACAGGTACCAGGCCATTTTGAGGTACCTGAGGCGCACACACACACACACAAACACACACACACACACACACACACACACACACACACACACACACACACACACACACACACACACACACACACACACACACACACACACACACACACACACACACACACACACACACACACACACACACACACACACACACGGTGAACAGTACCATCTTTGACCTTTATTTGTGGTGCCTTTGACTCCTGAATGTTGGCTTGTTGAATGCCTTTTTTTGAGAATACAGTACAGTACAGTACTGACTTTTATATTATTTTATTTATTCTTTACTTGCTGCACATTTATTTTATTTTACTTTTATCCAGTTATATTTTATTTTTGTGAAGTCATATTTGTGATTTCTTTTTTTTTGGAAATATTTGTAAATATTGTTGAACATAAATATGTTCATGCTGGATGTGTGAGGTACTCACCAGGGTTAGGGTTCGATGTTGCCATAAAATAAAAGGTTGACATCGCTTTTCTGACTTTTTGTCTTCCTGACCTTCTAGACCAGGTAAAAACACAGTGAATTCACAGTGCATAGTTCTATCAAAATGTAAGGCAATTTCTACCTTCTGAGTCATTTCATACTTTTTCACTTTGCCCCCTTGAAACTAGACGATGGTACAATATTTTTTTAACTTTTTTTGCACATAATGAAAGTAGGCATGTCATTCTTTCTGTCAAGGGTACTTGTGTTCCGTTACCATTTACCAATTTGTTGCTATGGCTTCCTAAAGTTTTTTTTCTTTGAACTCAAATATCTCAGAATCTAGATTTCTGAGGTTATTGACTGGTTTGCGCAGTGCGCACTCTCGAGCACCTATCTCCAAAACCGCTCACCGAAATCACTCCAAAATTTTTTTGGTAAAAAAAAAAATCCTCTTTTACCAAACCTCCCATTTTTGTTCCGATGTGAATATCGGATCATTTCCAATTTATTCCCTGGAATTGGGGCAGAAATGAATGGGACCTAATGGTGGCACTGGTAAGGGACGGGGGGCAGGGGGGGCTGGCACTCAAAGTGTTAAGGCCCAGTTAGGGCCGGACCTTAATTTTCAGGCACGTTGAGAACTCTACCGCATTTTACCTCGATATAGGTAAATCTTCGATATACTGCCCAGCCTTAGTTTGAACATTCATCATTATAGCCTCGGAGCATGCAAAGCCAATGACATGAGGCCACACGAATGCACAACTGTCCAAACCATCATGGTGCCAACGCCAAAGAACATTAGAAATGTTATGTGAACACCAGCGTTAATGAATAGAAACACGTCTACTTTCTTCTGTTATCTTTGTTGGCACACAGTGGCAGGACGTCCTGTTCCTGAACACACACACATGGGCATCTATCTCCCGGCATGGACTCACAAACTGGGGCATGGTTGGTGGTACCGTTTACCTAAAAGCAACAGGGCGGATGGGACCAAAGAAGCTTGAGAGACAAGTTGACGTCTGCAGGGGTGTCGCACCAAATTCTGGGCCCTGGGTACAAGGATCCACTCACCTTTTGTGCTTTAACTATTGAAAAATAGCAGATATACAAGCTCGCAGCGAGCTTGTAGATCTACTATTTTTGAAAAATCGCGAACATTTGTGCGGCGTCTGAATATTTCAAATCCTTCTAAGGTTTTTTTTTTTTATGTCAGTGGTGCTCAAATATTTTCATGCGAGGGAACCCCAAAATGATATGTATTGTATTTGACTACAGACCCCCATCTCAAAATATTTAGTTTCAGGGACCCTCCAGAAGTGAAATTTGAGCTACAAATGTTCGC
>NC_137815.1:65190232-65305232 GCF_963921795.1 Nannobrachium achirus | reverse complement strand
GGGGTCCGTGGCCAAATACATGTCATTTTGGGGGTCCTTCTTATGAAAAGGTTTGAGAACCACTGACATAGTAGTCTCTCAAGAACAGACTAACTGAGCTCCAGTTAAGCGAAAAGGACCTTTTCTTTGACGATGGCTGGCCAGATTGCTGACATAGACACATAGTTTTTTCCAAAAACCTTAAGAAGGATTCAAAAGACACTTATAGAATCAGGTCAAAATTCAAATTTTCATGATTTAAAAAAAATAGCAGATCGACAAGCTCGCAGCTGTGAGCTTGTATATCTGCTATTTTTCAATAGTTAAAGCATAAAATAATAATACACTCTAATGTGTACCCGTTCTAAATGGGTTAACACTTTGAGTACCTTAAAACGTCCCCAGGCGTCTTAACGTTTACCCCTTGTGGAGTGGCCAAGTCCCTGCTAAGACGCTGAGAGACTTACCTGGTTACCATGGTTACCAGGTAAACAGATGCCGCTGCTGCCGCTGGTGAGTGAAAAAAAGGCATATCCCATGTAGGGTGACCAGTCCAGATCCAAACTGTTCATTTGAGGGACAGAAGTATTGTTTATGTGGGACAATGTGGGACGGGCACATAGCAACTAGGCTATTTAGTTGCTATTAAATGCTTTGAGGTCATTTGATACTGCCTATCGTTTTGTTAGTAACCTGCTGTAGCCTAGGGGATATTTCTCATGATATTTTAACAGGCTTAAAAACATCTTGCAGGAAAAGAGACAATGAGAGAGATTTACAATGGAAAGCCAATTATTAGGAGGATATCCTAGTACCCTATAATGTATTCACGTGCAATGCTGTATATGTCCAGTGTGGTCCAGTATTAGCCTGACTGCAAGCGTCAGACTCTATCACACAGTCCAGTATAACTTGCTCACCTATCAACACCTGCACATTGATTATTACTGGAGCCTGCCAGTCTCAATGTGGGACAGGGTCTCAATTTGTGGACGGACGCCTGAAAGGTCATGGAAATGTGGGACTGCCCCACGCAAAGGGGGACATCTGGGATCATGGGATTCCCATGATGTAAAGCGGCCACGCGCTGCTATCGACTGTATTGCTCCATTCACATCCGTATTTCTGGCTCCGCTAAAATGGCTGTTTCTCTGTTGTTTTTCTCACCACTAATCACAATGGATTAATTTCCCTTATTTATGGACACCTCTGGCATCCATCGTGTTAAAGCAGTGGTTCCCAAACTTAACTTTCGGGTCGAGACCCAAAAGAGAGATTAGATGTTTGCCCAGGACCCAAACTAGCTGTAGCTTTATGGACGTTCCGACCGGAGCCCGAGGAAGGCTCCTTTCGAAGTGCCCGCTGCTCCTGGGTCATTAGATAAATAAGAGAGACCTAAAAGGACTTTATGTGAGTGCAAGGTAGTGGGTGTATGGCAGGGTTCCCCAAAATCTTCCCACCAACCCCATAAAAAAAAAACATTTTTCAACAAAATATTTTGAGGGTCCAGTGAAAGTTACAGATATGATGAGTGCTATATGAAACGTAAGCTTACCATAATCACAGTAATCCTTAATCATTTAAAGGGCTTTTGGAGAGAAATGAGACGGACACAGAGCACTGCAGAGGGAAGGTGTGTGTGTGTGTGTGTCTGTGTCTCCAGCTGATGCCAGTAAGTAGTTGACCCTCATTAATGGATCAAAGGAAGGCAATTATGTCTCTGCACTATCAACTGGCTGCTGTTATACAGATGCATACTTTTCAAGCAGACTGGTTAATTGGTTCTTAACTTATTTTGTTTCAACTTTAAGGAGTGCATTTGTCATAATAATTATAATAATTATGTTGTGGCCCTCGGCTTGGTACCCTAGACATAATTCGGCCCTTGGGGAAAACTAATAGAGGGTATGCGCGATTGCGCGTGACATCACTGTTGCTGGAAGTTATGTGGGAACACGCCTACTGAGTGGCAAAAAAATCATCTCTGTCATTGACAGCCCATACATCCAAACAGAAAAGTCCTATCTGATTGTATTAAACAAAGTTAACTCACCAACATTGCAGCTGTACTGAAAGCTTGAATTATCATCTTTCTATCTGCAGTTTTTGTTTCATAAAAAAAATCCACCATAGGCATGTTATGAGCTACTTTCTGTCAAGACATTCTGTGCAAGTTTTTATTTTTTCCAAGTGTCAGAGTTTGGAAGCACTCGTTTTCAACAACACAACATCCTGCTGCCTCCTGCATTATGTGCAATTTAGAAACAGGTGGTATGCAGGGCCGTTGAGTGATTTGCAACTAGCACTTCCAAACTCCAATGTTCCATGCTGCTCAATGTTTTGCCACTCAGTCTAGATTAGAGGGGCAGGTCCCAGTGGACGTGCATACCCTCTATTGGGGAACCCTGGTATGATATCTCACAACCACACGAGTCGTACTCACCCTTCGCCCCACCTGCAGGTAGTTGCAGGTCAGCTCCTGCTGGCAGGACTTGGAGGACTTGAGCATGGGCCTGTCCAGGGTGGCCGAGCCCCTGGAGATCACCTGCCTGGGATGGCCCATGGTCAGCGTGGACCAGGAGCTTCCCTTCATGGATTCATTGTCATTAATCATACTCATGCCTCCACCTCCTCCTCCTCCACCTCCACCTCCACCTCCTCCTCCACCACCACCACCACCACCGCCAGGTCCGGACAGAGCCGCCTGATACTTCATGTCGCTGTTGCTTTTGGAGGAGCTGATGGTGTTGTAGCCGCTGTGGACGTATCTGCCCTGCACGCCCTGAGTGTCCAGGCTGCCCGGGTGCCCCAGGGTCAGCATGGCCATGGGGTTGCGGTAGTTGCTCAGGTCGCTGCTGTCCAAGTCGTCCGAGCTCCAGTAGCCTGTGTGGTAGATTATATATATCGTCGTTGTCGGGTGGAAACCTTGTATGTCCAAAACCGTTTGTTTTTACTATTTATCATTTTTAAAATGATTTAAACTAGTGAAAACAGCCGATCTACAAGCACACAACGCCTCGCGGGTGCGAGGCGTTGTGTGCTTGTAGATCGGCTGTTTTCACTACTTTTGTGTGCCGGCCTTGAATGATGAAGCAGGGCTTTGCTTCACAAAAAACATACCAATTTGAAACTTGGAGATACAAGGTTTCTGCCTGACAGTGACGATATTATCATGATTGATTATGTGTGACATTATAGAGTAGATCATGTGTTCATTGATTATATTAATATCTAGTTCTTTCTTATGATACATCATTGATACGGGATAGCTTGTAAGAGTCTAGATGTCGCACTAGGACTGAGTAGCTATTGTTTTGGTAAAGCCTATCTTGTTATGGTACAGCTCGTCCCAGAGGCCTTGGAGCCACACAGTATAACTCTAGTGTCTGACCATTCTTCTTGGCAGAACTACTTTACCACACTGACCAGAGTGTTAAACTGTACTTCTGTCCATGATATCATGTTTACATAAATCATAACCACCACCACCTAATACATTGTCTTCTCTCCAAATTTTCTCATTGATTATTGATTGATATGAATTCCACCACACCTGACATGTTGGAGCGCGGCCGTCGTTTGGCCACGCCCTCCGACTTGGTACCCCGGTCTTTGCTCTTGGCTCTGCGCGTGTGCCTCCCGCCGTCGTCGGTGCCCGACGAGCCTCCGCCGCTCCCGGCGGAGCGCCCGTTGACGTTCCCCTTCATGTTGTGGCTCTCCATGGACTGGGACTTGGAGAAGAGCTTCTGCACCGAGTGCAGCATGTAGCGCATGCGTCCCGGGCTGTCCGTGCGCGGCTGTTTGCCGCCGGCCTCTCCCGACGTCCTCTGGAACTGCAGCGTGCTGAAGCCGTCTCGCCCGCTGGGCGGTAACTGCCGGTCCAGCTGTTCCAAAAGATTGGGCGGCAGCTGCTGCTGCTGGTTCTTAGACGCGTGGTGAGATATGGTAGCCGAGCCACTCGTGATCATCTGCGTCCGTCCGCCCATGCCCGCCATGCCCATACCCATGGACATAGAGGGCCCCATGGTCCCTGTAGATATCCCCCCGATGCTGTCCTCTGGCGGGGAGTAGTCGGACTGGTCGTAGGAGTTGTACTGGATCCTGGGGAAGGTGTTGCTGTTAGACATCTGGTTAAATGCCGCCTGCATGTATTCCTGTGGTATGGAGCCCGGTTGGGCCGAGGGGTAGTGGTGCTGCTGTTCCATCATGGCGCCGTAGTGCTCCATGGCGGGGTTCTGCATGTAGGAGTTGCGCGGCAAGGTGCTGGTCTGGTGGTGGGGGTAGAGGGCCTCCGCGGGGCCCATGTTTGGCTCACAGGATTCGGACAGGTGCCGGCTGCGGTTGGCCCCTAACCCCTTCATGGTGGCCAAGAGGGCCCAGCAGCCCCTCTAGAAGATTCCCTGGCCAGGGAGGGATGAATGGCCACTTTGTGGGGGACTCCTGGAGAGGCAGGGGGCAAGAGAGAGCAAGGAGAAATACATAAACCAAGAGGCTTAGACTGTGTCTTAACAACAGTGAAAACTGGGTGTGTACGCACAAACACACTCTCACACACACACACACACACACACACACACACACACACACACACACACACACACACACACACACACACACACACACACACACACACACACACACACACACACACACACACACACACACACACACACACACACACACACACAGAACAATGGTTGTCCGTTCATCCACACAAACAAACCCACTTATGAACAGAACAAGACTGAGAAGGAAATGGTTTCCACTGACTCCCACAGTAAACATGTGTTGAAATGCCGGACCGAGAGAACAACAACAACGTCTGGAACAATGTTGCGCTGTAGCTAAGCGAGCAGGTCAGGAAATGCATTGTGGGAAAATGAACAATGGCTGGCAAACCTCCACCACAACAGACAGATTTGCAGAGCTTGTTTCACTTGGCGTTGTTACCGTATGGCCATGAATAAATCATCCTCATGTGTCAATACACATGCCCCACAGATGTGCTTTGATGAATCAATGTCACACAAACGAAGAGAATATAATATGTGCATTACTGAAATAAGTGATTGTTAGTATCTCAAAGCAGATTCTGCTAACAGCAGAATCTGTCAGCACCACTGCCTTAAACGTGTAATGTTGTTGTTAGCAGGAATAAACAGAATAGCAGAAGCACCCAGGATAAAGTGGATAGAGATGGGATTTTATGGCTCGTTTGTGAGCTGGATCTCTGGGATCTGTTCCTTTCAAAGAACTGTTCAAAAGACTGTCTCATTTTAGTTACTAGTTACTTGATAGATTTTGAATAAAATTACAAATCACTTCGACCCTATAGGCCTATACATTTCGGCCATATATACATTTCTGCCATTAGAAAATAGACGATTTACAAGCTCACAATGCTTGTAGCTCTGCTATTTTCTAATAGCCTGAAAACTTGTGAAATGGGACATTCTGCATAATGAGTACTTTCTACTATTGGTACTTTAAGTACATTATGATACCAATACTTTTGTACTTTTACTCAACGTACATTTTGAATTCCAGACTTTTACTTAACAGAGTATTTCTGCATTTCAGTATTGATACTTTTACTTAAGTAAATAATTTACTCCCCCTCATCAAAAAAAGGAACGGCTCCCTATACTGCGAACCGGATCCCACCTCTAGAAGTGGATTAAGAAAGGGGAGGAGCCAAACAAAGTTTATGTTTCTACACAAAAAGTAGAGGCCCCCAGAGGCAAAAACAAAGGAAAAACTAATACTAAACTAATGGGTTCCCAGATTGAGTGACTGTTACAAGTGACACTGTCCTACTTCCATTCTAATCTATTCTCCTTTCACGTTACAGTACTTTAAATGTGTGTGATGTTATTCTCGTTTATCAAACACACGCACAAACGCGCGCACGCGCGCTCACACACACACACACACACACACACACACACACACACACACACACACACACACACACACACACACACACACACACACACACACACACACACACACACACACACACACACACACACACACACACACACACACACACACACACACACCGCATTTTAATACCAGTAAGACTCCCTAATCGGGAGATAAACGACTCAGGTCACATATACAAACTTTAGAAGGCAATCGTAGCCAATCAGGAGGGAATATGGGAAATGGGACAGATCCATGTTGATGACATGACTTTAGAGATACTGTGTACCGCTTTGCGTGATTTTAGGCCAAAATCAGTAGGAGCAGTGTCCCAAAATGTGTTTTGCAAAAATCGTCCTGATGGTGGCGCTAGAAGAGGGCCATGCGAGAAATGAAGGGGTGGAGGTTGTGAGTTGCCATCCAAGGAGTGTGTGTGCAAAGTTTGACGTGACGGACAGACGGCCAGCCGGTGGAGCTTTTCATAGCAAAATGAAGCCAGTAGATATAGAGTATGAGAACTAATCACTGCATCGCCTAGTGACTGGGGGGGGGGGGGGGATGGGATGGAATTATTCAGCGTGTGGTCTCTTTTCTCAGGCTTAAGATCAAACCTTTTCCGCCTTGGTTCTGCTCGGCTTTGATAGCTGCTGCTGTGGACGGCCTCTTGCTACACCCCACAGGTTATAGCTGCTACAGAACAGCCTAATCTCCGGGAGAGCCCTTACCTCCAGCTGGCAACTCTCTCTTCTCCTCAGCATTCCATCTGTCTCTCCTCCTCAGGCACGTGCACACATAGACATCAAAGGGGGCTCAAGCCCCTGCCCTTTTAACCATCTGTAAAAAGTTCCCTCTCCAGACCATGAATGCAGTTTTTACTATGATGAAAGAAATGCAAATGCCCTCTTTCCATGCCATACCTGAAGGCAGCATTCAAGAGAATTGCCTTGTCCAGACTCTCCTGAACTTGAATGCAGCATCTTATGTAGAAAGAATTACCCTTTCTGTGTAGAAATTATGAGTATGAGTGGTATAATGCACCGAAAAATAGCCGACCTCCGAGCTCACAACGTGTCGCGCTGCGACGCGTTGTGAGCTTGGAGGTCTGCTATTTTCGATATTTCCATCAAAAGGCCCTTTTAGAAATTTCAGCCCCTGCCTCTCCTAACATTCTCTGCATGTCCCTGCTCTCCACCTCCCACCCCCCCCCCCCCCCCCCTCTCTCTCTCTCTCTCTCTCTCTCTCTCTCTCTCTCTCTCTCTCTCTCTGTCTCTCTCACCCTGTTCACCTCCAGTGGGTATGCCTGGCACTGAACTCAATGCCCCTATGCCGACGGAGCATGGCTGGCCAAGAACGACAGGCAGACTGTCATTGTGATACCGCTAAAGAGGATTGGATCGGTGGGGGGAGAGTGTTGGCGGCCGCCCCCCCCTTCCGTTTTCCTCCACATGCTGTGTCAGTGCCCTGGCTGGCAAGGTGGCTGCGAGGGTACGCTATCACTATGAGGAGGGGAGAGGAGATGAGGAGAGACTAACATGTAAACATGGTTGACAGCTATATAGCTATGACATGCAACACAGGTCACCAGCCTGTGTGTGTGTGTGTGTGTGTGTGTGTGTGTGTGTGTGTGTGTGTGTGTGTGTGTGTGTGTGTGTGTGTGTGTTCTTGACCTTTCAAGTACATGCATGAGGACACAATAGAAGTGTTTTAATTTTTCTTTTTTTTCCCCTATTTTTATCCCTGCAAGATTTTGCAACCCATTTTTCCAATTTTTCAGTGCCAATTATCTAATGTAATCCTGGGCGCTACACTCCCTCTGCCAACCTGGGGAGACAACGGACTGACCTCATGCTTCCCTCTATGCATGAGCAGTCCAAGCCACATCTTTTCACCTGACAGGGGGGAGTTTCCCTGACTGGACGTAACGCGTGGAAGGAACACGTTATTCCAACCAGTTCCTTTCCCCTCCATCAGGCACCCCGGCTGGCCATAGAGACCAGGATTACTGCATGTTTTTGTGAGGGTACCCTAGGTGACACGGGGAGAACATGCAAACTCCACACAGAAAGGCCGTTTTGCCAACCCACAGCGTCCCCAGTGGGAATAGAACCCAGGACCTTCTAGCTGTGAGGTGACAGTGCTACTGACTGTGCCACCGTGCCCCCTGGACATAATAGAAGTGTCGTATCTATCCAACGGCAGCGGAGATTGGCCTTCAAAGACAGACAGGCAGACAGACTGACTCACAGGGGCGAAAACACAATCCTCCGCCTTTGGCCGTTTCGGCCTCCAGGCGAGGATAACAAGGCTCCATGAAATGGCTTCTGCATATCTATGGATCTGATTTATGAAGCTTGTGATTGTCATGTGAGTTAAACAGGGGGAGTGTCATATAATCTCAGAGAAGGAATACAAATCTATCAACCTGCACAATCTTCTGTGCATGCGTGCATTAGATTCAAAGTGCAATTGGAAAGCAGACTAAGACAGTGTTATAGGTATCGTCACAGCTGGGCAACTCCAAATGGCATCCAGTCAATAGTATTTGTAGCTACAGTCCTCTGATCAGGAGGAATCCCATTCACAGATAATGCATTCATTATAGTCTGTCCCTCCCTTCCTTATGACTTATGACTCTTCTCTATCCTGGCTTCCAAGCTGTGGAACATTACAACAACCTTCCCCCCCTCAGTAACGGCAGCAGATTCACGGCCCGTTTTCCGACAAAGAACCTACACACAACCGCTTTCTCTTTTTGAGTTTCACCATCTAATTGATACAAACTCTACTACCCCCACCCCTCCCCCCGCAGCTTCCTTGTGCCGTGATGACTGCTAAATTCTTAAAATGGTAAATTGTCTTGAAGAGAAAGACGTGAGTTACACCACACCACTGTGCTCACCTGTAGAGAGGTGAGAGCAGGCATGTGCACACATAGACATCAAAGGGGGCTTGAGCCCCTGCCCTTTTATCCGTCTGTAAAAAGTGCCCTCTCCAGACCATGAAGGCAGTTTTTACTATGGTGAAAGAAACGCCCCTCTTTCCATGCCATACCTGAAGGCAGCATTCAAGAGAATTGCCTTGTCCAAACTCTCCTGAACTTGAATGCAGCATCTTATATTGAAAGAATAATTGTCCTCTCTGTCTCTGCCCCTCTGTGTCAATCGAAAATAGCCGACCTCCAAGCTCGCGACGCGTTGTGAGCTTGGAGGTCTGCTATTTTCGATATTTTCACCAAAAGTGCCCTTTTAGAAATTTCAGCCCCTGCCTCTCTAAAATTCTCTGAACGTGCCTGGGTGAGAGCTATCATTCCATACAGAAATGAGGATAGGATAATTGCAGGCCCCCGTGCACTGCCAAAAAAACATTGAGTCAAATCATAGAACAGAGAACAATAATCGCTTTCTAGATCACGAACGGATTATGATCCAAAGATCCAAAATGAAGGTGTAACCAGGAGTAGATGAGACGCATAGTGATGGAGGACATCACACACAGAAATTAGGTTCTTGCTAAATTGCTCCCCTTAATTACGTGCCTCACATTTCATGTCGACACTATTAGCAGTCTGCAAGTGCAGACTAATTTAGTCTTATTAACCAGAGCCTCACGGAGTGTCATTTCCTCTGATAGGGTCAAATCCCTCTAAATCCCTTTCCACCACATTAGCTGGCTGTCTCATTGGCAGCCATGCCAATGATGCCATGACACTCAGGCTCAGCACAGCCACCTCACTGTGTCAGCAAGTAAGTATGGCTTAAACTGCTAGTGATAACCAGGACTTGTTATTAATAGAGACGACGTAGAAAGCTATATCTGATGGAAGCAAGGTTAGAGAAACACTTCACTGTCGATTACCGTGATACAATTACAGTAATTGGAATGGGTCTTTTCCTACTGGATGCACGCACACACACACACGCGCACGCATGCACGCACACACACACACACACACACACACACACACACACACACACACACACACACACACACACACACACACACACACACACACACACACACACACACCTTAGCTTATAGTAACATGTAGCACATACTGGTATTCTAGCACGTGTCATGCGCAAAAAGGTGCCATGTTAATTGACTTTCAATTAACATGGTTACTCCACACCACTGTGCTCACCTTTAGAGAGGTGAGAGCAGGCACGTGCACACAGATACATCAAAGGGGGCTTGAGCCCCTGCTCTTTTATCTGTCTGTAAAAAGTGCCCTCTCCAGACCATGAATGCAGTTTTTACTATGGTGAAAGAAACACAAATGCCCTCTTTCCATGCCATACCTGAAGGCAGCATTCAAGAGAATTGCCTCTCCTGAACTTGAATGCAGCATCTTATGTTGAAAGAATAATTGTCCTCTCTGTCAAGCATCGAAAATAGCCGACCTCCAAGCTCATGAACTTAGAGGTCTGCTATTTTCGATATTTTCACCAAAAGGCCCTTTTAGAAATTTCAGCCCCTGCCTCTCTAACATTCTCTGAACGTCCCTGGGTGAGAGCTATCATTCCATACAGAAGTGAGACATCTGAACATTTTGAAACGATCTGTTATGGTGGTGTTGTTGAGCTTGTATATCTACTATTTTCAGCGCACGTGTCATGCGCAAAAAGATGCCATGTTAATTGACTTCATCCTTCATCCTGGACAAACATTATTGTGTGAAGATCAAGGACAGTATATTCATCATGATATTCATGATATTCAATCTTTATTTCAGACTCAAGGTCCATATCACATATAATTATTGATTATTATAAATCACTATTGATTCGAACCACACGTGCCATCACTTATAAGCATGGCAAACATCTGGTAAGAGAGAGATACCAAGACCAGACGTTCAGACATAATAATTAAGCCCTTTGCACACAGGCGCGTTTATCCGCACAGATAAAACGGACAATTTCATTTTTTTAAAAGAAAACAATGATTCTCTACGACCTCATGCACACCGGATCCGAATTAACCGTGCGACGAGTGGCCGCGGGCGTGCGTTTTTTTCTCGATCGAACCCAGTTCGATCCGTGCGTCTTATGTCGCATGCGGTAAAAAACTCATCACTCCTTTAATGACTCCTTTTGGGATCCGCAGCGTCGATTCCGCACAGCTTTGCACACCAAATCCAATGAATTTTATTCATGCAGCAAACAAAAAAAAAAAGAAAAAACGCAACTGTCCTGTGTGCAAAGGGCTTTAAGCTACCTGCAAGACAAAAGGCATGTGTGTGTGTGTGTGTGTGTGTGTGTGTGTGTGTGTGTGTGTGTGTGTGTGTGTGTGTGTGTGTGTGTGTGTGTGTGTGTCGTTCGTGCGCTTATCTCCTGTTAGAAGCTTCTGGTGGTGGTAGCATATCCCTGCTTTGCGTACTGGGGAGCAGCCATCTGCTCTTCCAGTGGGGAAAGGGACATTTGGCACAAGTGTCCCCCCATTCTCACCCCTAACCAGCACTAGCCAGTGAGAGAGTTCACTCCTCTAACCAGAAGAGGGCGCTCATATCCAGTAGAAGCAGAAATGATGCCAATCAGTCTACATCTGTCCAGAAACATGTGTTGGCACCAACAACAGCTACACACAGACAGTTATGGGTCTGGTAGTCAAGTAGAGTAATTCATTGTTATTCTTTTTGGAGCGGTGAAAGCGCTCCCAATAGACAGGTATGTCCGTGGCTGGCTATGTGGCTGGCTGGCTGGCTGGCTGGCTGGGTATGTCTGTAGCCTGGCAATACCTTGAGTGGCCACACAAGTTAAAGGAGGGGCGCTGTTGTGCAGGCACAAACACACACACACACACACACGCACACACACACACACACACACACACACACACACACACACACAGATTCACCGCTCCACTTCGAACCGAGGTTTGATTTTTTATTTACTTTGGGCTTTAGTTGCATTTAGTTGTATTGAAATCATTTTTTTTTTCTCAAAATTATTATCCCACAATTTTGTAACCCATTTTTTCACCCAGTGCCAATTGCCTATGAAATCCTAGGCTCTGCTCTCCCTCTGCCGCGCCTGGGGAGACAACGGACTGACCTCATGCTTCCTTCTAAGCATGAGGAGTCCAAGTTGCTTCTTTTCACCTGACAGTGGAGATTTCCCTGGTATGGACGTAGCGTGTGGAAGGAACACGTTATTCCAACCAGTTCCTTTCCCCTCCATCAGGTGCCCTGGCTGGCCAGGGGGAGGCATATTATTGAGACCAGGATTACGTGCATGTTTTTGTGAGGGTATCAACCCTAGGAGACACAGGGAGAACATGCAAACTCCACACAGAAAGGCCCTATCGCCAACCCCACCTAGGGTGGCTAGGGTGTGGGCGCTGATGACGCGGAGGGAGGAACACGCCGCCAGTGCCCACAGCATCCCCCGGCGGGAATCGAACCCATGCAGGACCTTCTAGCTGTGAGGCGAAGCGCTAACCACTGCACCACCGTGCCCCCCTTGAAATCATTTTTCAATGAGAGTTAAGTTAACATCCATTATCCTGGGGCGGCGGAACATTGGCCAAAAAATAGCAGATCTACAAACTCTTGTGAACTTGTAGATCGGCTATTTTTTGGCAACGAGATTTGGTAGAGAGTGAAAAAAATACTGTATCAAGTACATAATCAGTTTTTTTTATTATGCTCAAAAAGGTAAGGTGGTCAAAAAGGTAAAAGGTGAATTGATCTCAGTGCATGACAGAGGATCATTTCACGATAAATTTAAATCTCCACGATACAATTATTGAGTGTTTTTTATCACAATAAACGATAACAACGAAATGATCCTCCCATCCCTAGTGGGAGTATACGTGTGAGAACATGGCAGTGGAGGGGGTCTGCGCCATGTGGTGTGAAGTAAGAAGCTTTGGTGACAAAAAGGAAAACCTGGTACCACGGACGTGCTGGCCATTGGGAAAAGCGGGACAACTCCTGAGCGGCCGGTTCATTCCTGGCCTGTCCAGGCCGGCCATTAGGAAAAAAATAAAAATAAAATTTCTGCCTTTGTTCCATTTTTGCCAACAAAGGCCGTCGCACAAAAGTAGTGAAAACAGCAGATCTACAAGCACACAACGCGAGGCGTTGTGTGCTTGTGGATCGGCTGTTTTCACTTGTTTAATTAATTTTTAAGTGATAAATACAAAACAAACGGTTTTGGACATACAAGGTTCCCACCCAAGAATGACAAAATATAACTCATGTAATTGGCCCACTGGCAAATCTTTGAGTAGCAGCAGCGCTATGGAGAGAGATCTCTCTATAGCACGCAATGAGGGCCTCTCCAACTCTTTATCCCGGGCTGAATCAGGGGCCCAGCACGTCCCTGCCTGGTACAACTTTGACAGAGTGCAACCGTGGAGACGTTGGAGAAGGTGAAGAGATAGAATCAGGGGTGTCGCACCAAAGTCTGGGCCCTGGGTACAAGGATTCACTCACATGTTATGCTTTAACTATTGAAAAATAGCAGATCTACAATCTCACAGCACGGCACCGAGTGCTGCGCTGCGAGCTCGTACTGTAGATCTGCTATTTTTGAAAAATCGTGAACATTTGTGCAAGTCTTTGGATATTTCAAATCCTAAGGTTTTTCAAACCTATGTTTCTATGTCAGTGGTGTTCAAACTTTTTCATGTGAAGGACCCCCCAAAATGTATTTGGCCACGGACCCCCATCTCGAAATATTTAGTTCCCCCCCCCCCCCCCAGAAGCAAAATCTGAGTTACAAATGTTTGCTTAAAAAATACATATATTAAAGATTTGCAAAAAGAATTCATGACTTTTCAAAAATAGCAGATCTAGAAGCTCGCAGCGCGGCAATCGGTGCCGCGCTGTGAGCTTGTAGATCTGCTATTTTTCAATAGTTAAAGTATAAAATAATGAAGGCCCCTCCACCTTGGGCCCTAGTGACTCAGTCCCACTTCCCCCCCTTGTGACGCCCCTGGATAGAGTGGTGATGGTTTCCGCGGCATGTGAAAATGAAAGCAATCTAAAGGGAAATCTGAAAGTGTGAAAATGTGTTATGAAATCATGCTCTGGGGAAGAAACAAGGAAGATAAGAGAGAAGGGGAAAGGGGGAAGGAGATGGAAAGATAACATGGGAGGAGAGAGACATCAGGGGTTGGGGAGGAGAACGTCTGGGACAGAGAAAGAAATCTCAGGCAAGCATCTGTGATTTTATATAAATTGTTCAGATAAAGTAGGCTATCGTCGTTGTCGGGTGAAAACCTTGTATGTCCAAAACCGTTCGTTTTGCATTTATCATTTTAAAGCTATACTATGGAAGTTGCTCAACTACTGGTCAGTAGCAGTATTGCTTTTTTCGGCCGTTTTTTGCCCGGAGTCGCCACGGACCACCAGAACGGGGCTGTGCGACCGCCGCAACCGCCTCGCAGATACGAATCCCTAGAGCCGTCTCCCGTCATTTTTAGACCAGGATTGGGGGAGATTCCTTCACCAGTGTAAACACTGTTGCTGACGGAAGCTACTTCCTGAAGAGACGGCAAGACGCGCTGTGATTGGCCGGTAGTGTATGATCGGCGCTGTGATTGGCCAACGTATATACAACGTATATGGATGATGCAGATGACGTGATTTTGCCGGGAAATCCGGTCCCCGGCCAGGATTATAGAAAACATATTTACAGTAGGCTTTAGGGGCTGAAATTAACGGAATCTTCCAATAAAGATTAGTTTTATTGGAAAAGTTACATAGTATGGCTTTAAAGTAGTGAAAACAGCCGATCTACAAGCACACAACGCCTCGCACTTTTGTGCGACGGCCTTGTATGATAAAGCAGGGCTTTACTTTGCGAAAGAACGTAAACATTTGAAACTTGGAGATACGAGGTTTCCACCCGACAACGACGATATAATAAGGGCAGTGGTGTAAAGCATCTAAGTACACTTACTCAAGTACTGTTAGAAATGTCAGCCCCTGCCTCTCAAACATTCTCAGCACGTCCCTGGAGCAGATTTTACACCAGTTCATACCATCAGTGAAATTGAGGTGCTATAATTAAACGCTGTCCCCTTAAAGGTGCAAGTGTGTAATTGACAGCAAATTGAAGCACAGTGAGGTGTTAGTATGCAATTTGATCAAATTGTTCCGGGAACTGAACAGGAGTAACACATGCAGGGACCTCTGCGTCCCCGACTGCTTATTTCATTTGGAATTTTCTACTACTGCTTGCCAAGGGGAGAATTTAATTTAATGGCCTCAGCTCAGAGTAAACAGTGCAGAGTACATGTACATGTACATAACTGTCAAATTACATCATATGTCCGCAAATATCACAGATGTCTGTACTAAGTGTTCAACTGAGAAAGGTACTTTATTTCACTGTATGTGGGAGTAAGATGCACATTTTCTGGAATGAAGTCATGAAGTGTCTGTCAGGAATCTTTAAAATCACAGTTCCACTAAGTGCTAAACTCTGTATACTTGGAATCTATCCAAAGAACTTTATACGGCCAGCAAAACTAACAAAAATCTTAGATTTTGGTCTTCTCCAAGCTAGAGGGGTGGTGGCATTATGCTGGAAAAACGTTGATGCCCCCACATTGAGAATGTGGCATCGAGAACTCATGAACTCTATTGGGCTGGAGAGACTGACTTATATAATTGGGGGTAGACAGAGCGACTTCGAACAGCTTTGGGAGGTATGTATGGGTGCTGTGGAGACACATACTTGAAAATAATGTGCATATTCACAATGGTAATGTAAGGTTAAGGAGAAGAGGAAAAGAAAAGGGGAAAAAAAAGAAAATTATCTGAATTGGTTTTTTTTCTTTTCTTTTTTTTTGGTATTTCATTTTTTTATTTTTTTTATTTTTGTAAACAAGGTGACTTTTAATGGGCATGTGCAGGGGGTAGGCTGTGTGTGGGGGGGGGGTGAGTGAATGGGTGTGAGTGTATGTATTAAAAAAGAGAAGAAAAAAAAAAAGAAAAAAAAGTGAATTTACATGTTTGTACGAGCTTTCAAATATTTGCGAGTGTCTTCATTTATAACGAAACCGCGCATTTGTCTGAGCGTGTGAGTGTTTGTATGTGTGTGTGTGTGTGTGTGTGTGTGTGTGTGTGTGTGTGTGTGTGTGTGTGTGTGTGTGTGTGTGTGTGTGTGTGTGTGTGTGTGTGTGTGTGTGTGTGTGTGTGTGTGTGTGTGTGTGTGTGTCTGTCTATGACAGAGGAAGGCTAACCTTGTCCTAATTACACTCTATCTATTTCATGGGTGCTGCTGTGCTCTGGCCTATTTCCACTGCTATAAATTTACCACTCTCTCCTCTGGTTGTGATGGATGGCTCACTCATTTTAGCCCAATCTCGGAAGACTTGCGAGCCAGAAAGGAAGTCACTGAAAGATGGAGGCCCTGCTTTACCGTGGTAGGGGGGGGTGGAACTTTCCATGACCTCAAAAAACTGTTTATGCTTCTGGTAAGTTTGGTACGCTACAGATGCAGGCTACCGCTACGGTTTATGGGTTGCAGGGGCGTCACAAGGGGGGGGGGGGGGGGGGGGGAGTGGGACTGAGTTACCAGGGCCCAAGATGGAGGGGGCCTTCATTATTTTATGCTTTAGCCATTGAAAAATAGCAGATATACAAGCTCACAGCGCGGCACCGAGTGCCGCGCTGCGAGCTCGTAGATCTGCTATTTTTGAAAAGTCGTGAAAATGTGTGCAAATCTTTGAATATATGTATTTTTTAAGCAGACATTTGTAACTCAGATTTTGCTTCTGGGGGGTCCCTGGAACTAAATATTTTGAGATGGGGGTCCGTAGTCAAATACATATCATTTTGGGGGTCCTTGACATGAAAACAATTAAGCACCACTGACATAGAAACATAGGTTTTTCAGAAAAACGTAGAAGAAAAACTCGCGGCACTCGTGAGCTTGTGTATCTGCTATTTGTCAACAGTTAAAGTATAGGGCCCAGAAGGTGCGACACCCCTGTTGGTACGTTACAGATGCAGGCAATGTTCCCTCTAATTTTTTTTCGGTCTGAGCAAACACTCCAACCTTCTGAGCACAACTTGAGCACTGATGAGCAAATATGTCGAGTGCACGAGTGTATACTGCGTCAGTGCGTCAAGTCATGTCAAGTTATGGCTTATTCAAATTTAATTACAGAATAAGTAATAGCGGTTCGACTACTGCTAATAAACTGTGGGCTACTATAGGACAGTTAAATTTAAAAAGACAGGGGAAAAAGGGTTTTATATCCATTATTATTCAGTATTAGGCCTACAGACTGATTTCCCCCCTTGGGATAATAAATCTATCTATCTTATATAGTATATACACATGATGACAACATGTTGTGTAAATACAATACAAACAATGGGCCTAAATATGAGTCAAAATAACAATACATTGACATATTGACATTGACACATCTAAAGAAGTGTCATTATTATGAATAAAATACAGTCCAAAAGCACTATGTGTAGCCTACTGTATGTGCCAAAGTGCCAATGTAAGCATGCATGCGAAAATTTGGTATAGGCCTACCATTTCACACTCAATTTAAATGAACACTGGCTTTTGACCTTGTAGATTGCTTTCCCAAAAATTAAATCATATAATATGACCTAAGCTAGCCCATAACCTTACAGAGAGGTGGACTCTCTCCCTAACCCTAACCCAATTTATATATTTTTTATAAAATCAACAAATTAATTTAACTCTGTGGGGTTCCATTTGTACACTCTGAGTTACATAAGGGTCCATTTGGTTCCTAACTTTTGCTGGGGACCCCTGGAACTACCTCAAGATCCCCGGGGGTCCCCAGACCCAATTTGGGACCAATGCTTTACAGGACTGGAGTTATTTTTGTTACTGTAACTCGTCGTGAAGGTGAGACGCTGGCAAGCTCTCAGCTCCAGAGAAACATTGCAGTTTATATAGTTCATACCTGGATGCTGGATGGAGGAGTATAGTGTGTACTGTAGGTCTAATCTCTGCTGTGCACAGGCGGGGGATTTCTTTATGAAACTGCACATTACCAACCATGGTCCTCTTAGCTTCTGATACGCGAAGCAAAGCACATGCGTTTGTTTTGTTTTGGTAGCCTGCCCTACAGCCACGCTGTTGCTAACGTTAATGAACACATAGAAGATGTAACTGAGAAGGTTTTATGACGGCAATAAAACAATTTAGTCCGAAGAAGTCTCTGTTTACCACACGTGCCTGCGTGCATGTGTGTGTGTGTGAGAGAGAGAGAGATAGAGAGAGAGGAGGGGGGGAGGCGAGCGAGAATCCAGTCAAGACGGAGACAGAGCGAGAGCGAGAGAATTTGGCGAGGGGGGGGGAGGCAGCCGAGAGAGAGAGAGAGAGAGAGAGAGAGAGAGAGAGAGAGAGAGAGAGAGAGAGAGAGACCTAGCGTTGCCTATGTTAAGCATATGCAGGCAGACAGAGTCTGTACACAAAATAATCAACTGCTGCGTTTCACAAATCTATTGGTGTTAATCTGCCGTGCGCTACAAAGATTTGTCGTGCGCGACAGCGTCCTGAGTTGTGCGCGGGCGCGCATGCGCGCAGCTTAGAGGGAACATTGGATGCAGGCTATCGCTATACGGTTTATATGGGCTGTGCAGTGGCGAGGAGGAAAGGTCATTGTCGCCGTCAATACCCTGACCATGAAATGTTGATTTATTTGGCTCACAGCAGAATGACAGGATGCAGGTTAATCTCTTAAACCCTATACTTAGTCGACCGGTGTCCACTCCAGGGCTCTCTGTACTCGCTCCGCTGCTTTTTCCGATCTATACAGCAAATCGTTTTGCAGAAAATTACAGATCTACAAACGTGTCGCTGTGAGTTTGAATTTTCTGTGAATGTTTGCCCCAGAATAGGGACACTATGGTTCATGTAGTTAAAAAATCGAACCTCTGTTCGAAGTGGAGCTGTGTGTGTGTGTGTGTGTGTGTGTGTGTGTGTGTGTGTGTGTGTGTGTGTGTGTATTGCAGTTGATGCTCAGGGCAGGCTAGACTCAACAGCACCTCTCTGGTCACCCAGGGTTACTACATACAGGCTACATACAGACCCACAGACCCACCCACATACCTACACACACGGCCACGTATAGGGAGCTTGTGTTCCACACAGCTCCAAAAAACACACTCCAGGGGGCCTACTGTTCCAGGCGCATACCACTTAGGCATTGATGCCTGACGGCGTCGCCGGTTCGATTCCCAATCCGGACGACCTTTGACGCATGTCACTCCCAGTCTCCCCCCATTTCCCATCAGTTTACTTTCCTATCAAATAAAGGCATAAAAGCCCCAAAACAAATATTACAAAAAAAATTAAAAAAATAAAGTGGGGTTGGCCTTTCTGTGTGGAGTGTCCATGTTCTCCCCGTGACCCCTGGTTAGCCTGATGGAGTGGAAAGGAACTGGTTGGAATGACGTGTTCCTTCCACACGCTACGTCCTATATCACACAGAAAAATAATGGTTCTTAAATGGTTCTTTAAAAGGCTATATGGTTCTTTGAAGAACCATCGCCTACTAAAGAACCATTTTATTTAGCAAATGGTTCTTCAGATTCCTCATATGGTTCTTTGGGATTTAAAAGGTTCTTAGGCCTATATGGAGGTTACAGTATGTATTTTGCAAATGTAAATTATAACCTACATATTAAAACAATTACAATTTTCAATGTAGGCATTTGGCAGATGCAGAGATGGAAAGATTTATAAAAAACAATATCCTATATTAAAATTGTTTTAAAGGAGGACCTTTTAGCCAGCCGGCAGGCTTATCTCTGATGTCACTGACTCAGCCGTAACCATACAGCTACACCCAAATATGAAGTGTATCTAACCTAAATGTGTTGTCATGGCATCAGGTGCAAACAAATCAGTCTGCTCCATATGGGTACAAAGGTAGCATGCCCATATATGGATATATATGACATCAGGGATATAAAAGGGATTGACAGATACAGAGATCTCCATATATGGGCATGGCTTGGTGGCGCAACATAAGTGTGAGCATGCCCAAACCATATTATGTGGGGCACAGCAGTTGCGGTCATTTTGCTGTCATAAAGATTTCTGAAAATATGCATATAAATTATTATAAACCTGGAACCAGAAGACATCCAGTCCTGGTGAATCATGACCATAAAACATCTTATTCTGTCAAAACATATTTGAAAAACACCCAAAAATGGGTATTTATTAAATATGTAGGCTAATATAATTGTATATAATACATAACATATAACATATTTTTTCAAATAGGCCTGTCTAGAATCTAATGTTTTAGGCTATTGGTGAATCATGACCAAACTAAAACCTGTTGTCCCTTTGGGCATAGCATTACAGTTATTCTCTCTCTCTCTCTCTCTCTCTCTCTCTCTCTCTCTCTCTCTCTCTCTCTCTCTCTCTCGCACGCACACGCACACGCACGCGCACGCACGCACGCACACACACACACACACACACACACACACACACACACACACACACACACACAAGCGGGCCAGCATTATGTCGGCCCCGCCCACTTTTTCCTTCTATGCTGCGTCACATCTCCGTTGAAACTGGAGTTTTATTTAGCTATTAGTTTGGCATCTCCATCCTTCAACATTTCCTTCATTCTGGAAGAAAGGTAAGGTTTTTTCGACTTTGGACATGTTTTAGTTGACGTTAGAATGTTCCACTGCCATCATAACGAGCAGTAGTTACATGTGTTTGTTGTGACAGCCTGGAGCCAGGGCAGAGGGAAGAGACAATACTGTTGGTTAGCTGTTAGCTGCAGCTGCTAATTCAATTGACTGTTAGCTGAAAGCTAAGAAAGAAGGCATGTAGTTGAACATTTGATGTAAACTAGCTTAAAAGTCAAGTTTAGTAAAGTTGTTGAAGGCATTTTGAGTAATGTGCGGTCTGTGTTATTTAAATGACAGGTCATTGTGTTTAAAAAGAGGGGGAAATTGACTCAGTTGAGCTCTGTATTTCTCTGTATCCAGAACGTGTGAAGAGATTTGCTGGCAGCAAATGAAGACAAAATGGGCTGTGAGAAAGCAAAGTAAGTTATCCTGTGTGTGTGTGTGTGTGTGTGTGTGTGTGTGTGTGTGTGTGTGTGTGTGTGTGTGTGTGTGTGTGTGTGACAATTGCATGTGTGCAATGACACATCCACACAAGATAATGGCACAAAATAATTAAATGTCAGTAATATGGAAAATTCTGTGTTTTTAGATTATAATTTATGTAGGCCTATGTTTTATATTAATGGTGAAATCGATGTTTGACAAGTATTGGACTAATGTTAAATATAAACATTTTGTTGACCCTACTGTACATTAAACTTCATTTAATTGGTCCTCACTAATGTTCATGATAAAATAACAAAATTCATAGAACTCCGTCTACCAGTGACATCATCGATGGGGAATCAAAACAAATAGAAACTAGGCTTTCTATTCTTGAAAAGTTGCAATGTTATAATGGAAGCCATTGTTTTCACTATAATAAAAATATTTAAAATATAAAATAAAAAGAATCTTCCAATCGATGTCATTGGTAGATGGATTTCTGAACTTCCCACAGCCCTCCTATGAGACACAGAGTAGAGACAAAATTGCGAGCATTAATGAAGATGGGTTGAAAAGTGGGTCATCATCATCAAGTGGTAATTAAGGTTTATGCAGTTACAGTATAAGATGACTTAAAAGGTTTATACAATTCTGTAAATGTAATTTACATTTTAAAAGAATGAATGCAGCATTTTTTCTTTTTTAAATCATTTCAAGAGTAGCTGCCGCTGCCAGGAAGGGTTCTGAGGTCAGCACTGTAAGCTGGGAAAGGCCACCGCCATCAGCATGTGTCTGCTGGTATTCTATGGTAAGTGGAGGAAGGGGTCACTGTGTCCGCACTGAAATTACTCAGTATTGCAAATGTAACCAAACTAGAGGTTCTGCTAGTATCTAGTAACTAGTAGCAAAGGCCCTCACATTCAGTAGGCAACGCTATCGACTATATATAGCTCTGAACACAGCACCACCAGTTCTTCAGTAAAAGATTAAAGCCAGGTACTTGGAAATATCCTCATCTTTGGTTTTGAACTGCTGTTATTCTGGTTTACTTTATCCCCAGCATCATGCAGGCACTATCCTTTTGCACATACTGTCTTTTACCCACAATAATTGTGTGTGTGCATGTGTGTGTTGCAGCTGTATTGGTAGCAGTGACCGTATGGAACCAGAAAGGCAGTCGTCCCTGCTGAGCACGAGAGCTGGGAGGATATCAGACAAAACAACCTCGACTACAACGTTCTGTATACAAAAGGTACTGGCATAAAAGTAAAAAATTCAGAATCATATAAAGTATTTGTATCATGATGTTGGATAAGGGACACACTAGACCCCAAAAGGGCTGAGAAACTGCACTAGATGCATTGAAATCAGATTGGAGCAATCTGTTTCCTCAATTGTAATTCTAAGTGTAAACACTAACAGGATAATAAATGCACTAATTGTGCATGCACACATACATCTTTTTGGCCCCAGAAAGAGAAAGTGAACATTTAGAACAGTAAGACTAGGAGGTGCTGTTATTCCTATCGTCTATCATCCACACAAACCTACCGCTAACCATTTTCCATTTTGTATGAAAAGGATAGACTTAACTATCTTAAATGTGACTAACTGAACCTCCCCCTTCTTCAGAACGCGTACGACAGTGTCCCCTGTGCTCCAGCCTGTCCCAGTCGTCCGCTTATCAAGTCCTCCCATGGCTCCTAGGAGGATGTGCACCCGGCTGGCTTCTCCTGCAGCAGCTTGGGTGCCCTGTACCTCAGCATTCCCCACCACCATCACCACACGGCAAACAGAAGCTGCACTAGCTGCTTACGACGCCAACGAAACTGGCCACGGCACGAGCGGAGACGTGAACGACGCCGGCTACGTGGATGTCGCCCAGGCAGGACGGCAGTCCCACGTCGACTTCAAGAGCTATGTGGCGCGCTTCAGCAGTGTTGGGATTGGAAATCTCATCAAAGATGATACACAACCAACAGTCAGTGACTTGTCCCTTCAAGAACTTCCAGTGAACTTGCAGGCTCATTTTAAGAACTTGGAGGTACCCATTGCTGTTGATGAGAAGCTCTGTAAGAGTAAACACATTGTTTTGAACTCTGCCAAGTATGCGGCTGGAGCCTGTATGAGGTGGACTTGCTTTGTATTCTTCTTTTTTACTTGCACAGCACTTAAGAGATTTAAATGTTTTGAAACTGTTGTACTGATGTTGAATTTTGATTAAATGATGATTTGATTAAATTCAAAGAGTTATAACTAATCTCGTGTTCATCTTTTCCTACAAATCTGATAGTGTAGTGAAACATTTAATACCCTAAGACCCACTTTTTTAGCTGAAAAAGATTTTTTTAGCTGAAGAACCATTTTTTAGCTGAAGAACCATTATAAAGTTCATTTTCCAAAAGGTTCTTCAGAGAACCATTTTTTGACATGGTTCTTTGAGGAACCAGAAATGGTTCCTCAAAGAACCATTTTTTAATGGTTCTTTGAAGCACCTTTAATGGTTCTTTATCGAACCATTAGAATAAATGGTTCTTTAAAGAACCTTGGTGAAAAAGGTTCTTTGTGGAACCAAAAATGGTTCTTCTATGGAATCGCTCTGAAGAACCATTTTTGGTTCCAGTTGGAACCTTTTTTTTTCTGTGTGTACTGGGGAAAATCCCTGCTGTCAGGTGATAAGAAGCGGCCTGCTCACTCCTCGTGCATTGAAGGAAGCATGAGCTCAGTTCGGGGCTCTCCCCTAGGTTGGCAGAGGGACAGTAGCGCCCAGACAATAGCTTCGGCAATTGGCACTGGGTGAGAAATGGGTTACAAAATATTGTGATAAAAATGTAAAAAGTAAAAAGAAAACATTAAATAGTGATAATAATAATAATGAAGTGACGACAGAGCAGATGCTGTGTGGCAAAGTTCTGAGTCTTAACTTCATTTCTTCTCCGTTTGGCAGACTGCAGATGATTGTCTCAGCGCAGGATTGGATAATCATAAAATGATGACTTTGTCGTTTGCCGTGCATGGGACAGTTATTAAACCCATGATGTAGCATTTGCATTGCACGAGTCAGCAAAGCAGGTGATGCTACGGGATAACCTTTCTCAGGAACTGGAAGAAAGAAATGGCAGATTTTTATAATCCGCCATTCTATTAAGTCCTCTAGTGAGGTGATAGAAAATGCGTTTTTCTTCCACTATTTCTGAATCAGTTTTCTGAGACCCGGTAATCATTTTTCATATTCACTGTTTGTTAAAGGGGCCCCACCATGTTTTTCAAAATTCATATTTTATATAGATATTGGTCCATAATACGGTTTTATACAGGTTTTAGCCTAAACAACCACTCGGATATTGAAATGTCATGTTCTGTCCGTCTCTAATTCCAAGCCATTTCAGATGCAATACCAAAATGTCCTTTGTTGGCAACGGGGTGCTGTCTTTGGGCTAAAATTGGAATGATACAGAGAAGATTAACATGGTACCACGATGAGAACCATGTAGAGTCAATACATTCAAGCCAATGTTAGTACCACTTTACCTCATGGTTCCACCTCATATGTATAGTCTCAATAGAATATAGCCTCCCAAAAAGTACCGCCCCCTTCTCTAGGGGGCCCAATAGGAAATGAGCCCCTTTGTGACATAAACAAGGGCCTGTGACATAAACAAGGGCCCGATTTCAAAAGAGTACCGTTCAGACACGCCCATTCAGAAAATCACTGAAATGAAAGGCAACGCTTAGAGTTAATGAATTGTTGTTATTTTTTGGCTGGGAAGACAAAAAAACAAGAAACTAGATTGGCATCCAGGGAGTGTGTGTGCTCACTTTGGCAGCGTCCGGGCCAACGGCGACTGAGATTAGGTGCTCACAAACTGCGAGGACGCACGGACGCACGCACGGACGCACGCACGGACGGACGCACGGACGGACACACGGACGGAGGGGAAAACATACTCTCCCTCAGCCTTCGGCTGGTGGAGACAATAAATGAAAATGTTGAAATTCATGGTGGGACCCCTTTAACCACTTGAAACCTAGCTTTTGTAACATCCCTATTGATTGACACATTGTAGAAGGGAAGAAGTGCAAATAGAGAGCCGACCCGATCAAGTGTTAGCTTTTAATACAGAGGGTTTGAGTGGTTTAAAGGCTTACTGTCTTGTTATCATGTGTACTAGACTGTGTAATGGCCTGTCTTGTGACAAACATTGACACAAGGTTGTTGTTTACCCTTGGCCTTGAATATATTATAGAATTGAAACGCACTGGCATGCAGGCCTGATATTTATTGTTTTAAGCTTGGCAGCACACAAGATACTGTAACCCTCAGCCCCTTTTTTAGACTCACTGGGACAGGCTTGGCATGAAGGCAAAAGTGAACTCCGCTGAGCAAAACTAGTCATAGGACCAGGAATCCTACCTTCTATCTATAAATGAAAGGAATCTCTGTATGTAGTCTGTGACACACCCTCCTGACAACACTGAAAGCAGCAATACCAGAAGCCAAACAAACAGCCCACTCAGACCAAACATGTTCCGGTCCAAAGGGAATGCCATGCCATGAATAGGCACAGCACTACTTTGTAGTTGTATGCTAGTCTACCACATAGCTATAAACACACAGCAAAATCTAGATATTAGTTTACTCTCAGAGGGTAGAAATGGACCCTTTTGGGCACTGTAATAGACTGTCAATAAGCTACTTCAATCCCACTCAATCAGGTTGTGCGCTTATATCACTCACATACTGTAATAGCTAGTGCAGTATGAAGAACTGCACGTTTGGACTCTACAAAGATAGTGGTTAGCTGCTGGCATAGGCGATTCTAGCCTCTTCCAGCAGGGGGTGCACGACCTCTATTACCTCATGCGCGCGTGCAAAAATTGCGGATATTAGCGGTTTTGTAATGTTGTTTTAGCGGATTTCTGCAGTTAATTTTGTACCCAAATGTAACACAATATAAACAAAAAAAAGTGTAAAACAGGTGCTTCTTTTTCTAGACACCATATGTCTATCTATAGGATTTATTTACTTATTTTGCAGACAGAGGCAGCACAGCCAGGACATATAAAGCCAAACATCAAGTTAATCATCATTCATCAAGCAATCAAGCAGTCATTTACAGTGTCAAATAAGCATTTCACAAAAACAAATAGTAGACACATCCTTATTACACAATGAACTGCAGCCTCCGGGTTTTGGCACTTGCAAACCTTTCAATTATTTTCTGCACTTTAATTTCGTGTATTTTCTCAATCTGTAAAATGCCTATATCTGACACTCTTTTATCAGTCATGGTTGTCCGTAAATACGTTTTTAGTTGTCTCAAAGTAGAGAAACTGCGCTCATAACATAATAGACTATGCACTTGGAGGGAGTACAACAGCATTGTGTAAACAGAGATGTGTCTTTATGTACCTGTCCTCCTGAAAGCTTGCTCGGCGTTCTCAGAACCAAAGGCCCGACATGGAAAGCAGAACGCCCGGTCATGGCGCAGTGGCGCACGCTATACTCCAGCCAGGCAAAATCTTTAAACCACTCCTTTCTGAATTTGCGTTGTTTTTCGCCAGCGGCCTTTAATGGACATTCTACATCTTCTGGCTGATATGGACCCAAAGCCAAAAACTGCTTGGCTTTATCCGGGCCATGGCAAGGGTCTCTTTCATGAACAAAGTTGGCTTCATTTGGCTCCTCTGGGTCTGGGCCTGGGGTAACAACAGTTGAGTCTGGAGTGGGGCTTGCTTGCTGTGGAGGAACCGGGGCCTCGGTCTCCGGCAACGGCGAGCCTTCCACAGTGATGTCGGTGGCTGGATCACTGCTGCTGCAAGCTCCGTCCACCTCCTCTGGTTCACGTTCATTAGCATTACTGTCAGTGTCGAGTGAACCCGTGTTCACATTTCCTGATGATGAATTATCGGTTGTGGCACTGGGTTTGCTCTTTTTTATAAAGAATTGGTCAATTGTCTTTGTATTTATAGTTCGTTTCGCCATTATTGCTGCTCTGCTGCTGTATCCATATTGTTTTAGGCGGGCGGAAACAGATAAGGAAATCACGAAATTGTGGGTCATCATATCAGAGAGTCACACAGCCGGCCAGCACAGGTGTCAATCTCACAGCCCACCCACAGTGCCTGCCAAGTCTGCCAACAGCGCCGTCGCCAAGCAAGCTGATAGGTCTTACATTGCAAGCAAGCAAGCTGAAATACTTGCCCCTCCACCTCTCTTTTTGCGCACATTTTACAAATCACGATCACTGTTTTATTTAATAATTATAAAATAAAGTTACATTACAAAAAAAAAAAAAAATTAAAATGGCCGCCTGGCGGCCAGGGGGTGCACGTGCACCCTAGGACACCCCTTAAAATCGCCTATGGCTGCTGGAATAATCACTGCATTTGTAAGCGTCAATAAGTAACCTTCTCCCTCAATCTACATCCCAGTATGTGAAATAAATCGTCACCGTCGGACAGAAACTCGTATCTCCAAATTTAAGTAAAGCCCTGCTTCATCATACAAGGCTGTCGCACAAAAGTAGTGAAAACAGCCGATCTACAAGCACACAACGCCTCGCGGTGCGAGGCGTTGTGTGCTTGTAGATCGGCTATTTTCACTAGTTTTGTTAAAAAATAGTTTACTTTAGTTTAAAATGATAAATACAAAACGAACGGGACATCATGGACATACAAGGTTTACACCCGACAACGACGAAATATTACTGGTAAGCAGGAATGAAACGGTGGCCAAACGAGGCACTGCTGTGCTACATATACTTTGGATTTCAGAGGGTATTTTTTATAGTTGGGAATAAAATAGGACTGGACATCTCTCCCAGGATGCCGTGCGCAGATTGGAACGGAGAGGGAGGAGAGAGGGCTGTGTGCAGGGCTACAGCTGTGGCCGTTATCTCTAGATCCAGGGCAAATATGAAAGGCTAATGCAAGCAGACATGGAGAGATGCGGAAATGCACACACACACACACACACACGCACCCTTGTATACACGCACATAATACATGCACACAGTCACAGCAGCTTACTCTGATCTTGCACTTTGTATTTCACTCTGGATAAGAACTTCTACAAAATGCCTGAATTGTAAATTGTAGCAGGTGCTGAAAATGTGTTTCTATGCACGCTAGGTGTGTTGAAACATATTATTTACCTCCAGCATCATTTCTTCTCACCATACCGGTAGGTGTTACACACGCACGCACGCAGCCGCGCACGCACACCAATAACACCTTAAAGGAGTAGTTCACCCCCAAAACAACTTTTTTTTTTCTTATTGATTAGTCACACCATGGAGACTTGAGTTCAATAACATATTTTTGTATTTGTTGCATTCCTTAGACAAAAAAATGATTATGGTAAATTTACGCCCATTGTTTCTGGATGGGGACCCAAATGCATTTGGGTCTGAATCAATGGGGGTAAATTTAGGGTCAAGGGTCGAGTAAATTTACCCCCATTGATTCTCACACAAATGCATTTGGGTCCCCATCCAGAATGAATGGGGGTAAATTTACTATAATCAATGTTTTTGTCCTAGGAATGCGACAAATACAAGAAAATATTATTGAACTCAAGTCTCCATGGTGTGACTAATCAATAGAAAAACTACTCCTTTAATATACTGTACTTGGATGCAGACATTCTAACACATACATGTACATGAAAAACCTCAGCCCACACGCACTGCAGTAAACTATGCTAGACTCTGAACATTAAAATTACATCACAGAATCCATGTCCATGCTCAGCCATTTAGGGAAGTAAAGTTTAATTTGGCCATAACTGGAACTCGTCCTCTGAATGCCAAGGGGTTTTTCGAGCGTAACTATTTGAAGCAGTGGTCAGCACAGCTAGGGGTTCAGTGTCTTGTTAAGGACAGTTAGTTCGACCCAATGCCAAGATGGAACCCAAAACCTCCAATTCAGGCGACCACTCTGCCTCATGGTCCCCCGCCAAAGCAGTTCTTTGTGTTTTGAGAAGATGAGGTCTGCTACATGGACTAATGATAGAGTAATATCCATTGATGTTTTGATATGTACTGTATGTTGATATGTTTATCTTACAAGGGTTAGGGTTAGCATATAGACCCTTACTATGAGAAAAACCTATGCTTCTATGTCAGTGGTTCTCAAACCTTTTCATGTGAAGGACCCCCAAAATGATATGTATTTGGCCACGGACCCCCATCTCAAAATATTTAGTTCCTGGGACCACCAGAAGCAAAATCTGAGTTACAAACATTCGCTTTAAAAATACATTATATTTGCACACATTTTCAAGACTCTTTTTCAAAAATAGCAGATCTACAAGCTTGCAGCGCTGTGGCAAATGGAACCAATGGACTCTTACAGGTCCATTTGGTTCCAGAGTTACTCTCAAAATTACAATTATTTGGCCGGGGACCCCCTGGAACTCCCTCAATGACCCCTGGGGGTCCCGGACCCCACTCTGAGAACCAGTGTTCTAGACGATCAGAAGTCCTATAGATTGAGTGCGCACACACACACACACACACACACACACACACACACACACACACACACACACACACACACACACACACACACACACACACACACACACACACACACACACACACACACACAACAGACCATGTTGTAAGAACAGTCAAAAGTCTTTTACTTCCCCCTATTTCAAACCACCACTTTCCACAGGTCACTGCCCATCACGCAACCTTGACCTCCCGTGGAGGACTTCAACAGTGCAAAGCAATCTCCCGCATTGACAAGGAGGGGTCACAAATCACTCCCCGCGCCATGCGGTGCCGTGATATGAACATGGGTGACCATGTGACAGGGACAGAGGACAGAGTCCCCTCTTGCCACCAAGTGGGTCAAGTGGGCATCCATCCATCCGTCAGCGAGAATCCCCGTGCGAAGTCACCATAATACCCTAATGGCCGTCTGTCAACCTATCAACTGTCAAGTGGCCGGCGGATGAGCTGTTGCCACGGCAACAGCAATAAAGCCAGGAGGGCCAGGCTAGAGAATTAAGGCACGCACATAGGCTACTGCAGACTGAGTTTTATATCATATGGAAGGTTGACATTTAGGACGGCGCGGGGAGATTTGAGCCATAACCATAGTAAATATTGGCCAGAAAATGCGCCTCATCCGAGGAGATAAAAAATGTAATAAAACATGAGATAAGAAGAGGACGACCTGCTACCAAGAGGAACCTTTCACCATGCATATCGCCGTTGTCGGGTGGAAACCTTGTATGTCCAAAACAGTTCGTTTTAATAATTTAAAAAAATTAACTAAACTAGTGAAAACAGACGATCTACAAGCACTTGTAGAGCTTGTAGATCTTCTGTTTTCACTACTTTTGTGCGACGGCCTTGTCTGATGAAGCAGGGCTGTACTTTGCGAAAAAACATACAAATTTGAAACTTGGAGATACGAGGTTTCTGCCCGACAGTGACGATATAGGGCAGCTTGGATCACATGATGGAAAGATTGTTTGTGTACACAGCAAATAGCGGGCGAACAGAGCGGGCAAATGGGCCGGAATAATGCCTTGTCCATCGATAACTGGCTGAGATTCTGCATGCAGTGAGAGAGAGAGAGAGAGAGAGAGAGAGAGAGAGAGAGCAAAAGTGCTGTTGCATTATGCTGCCCATGCAGACTAAAGGCTGTTAGTTATTAATGTCAATGGACAATAACAACAATAATGATGGCTTCGCAAAAAAAGATAATGAACATTTAAAATGCAAGAGAGGAAAGAAGAGAGCAGGGGGCAGAAATAAAGGGAAGAAAAGACTCCTATGCTGCGATTCAGGGCCATGGTGTCCAGGGACGTGCTGGCCATTGGGAAAAGCGGGACAAATCCCGAACGACCGGTTCATTCCTGGCCGGTCCAGGCCGACCATTAGGAAAAAAATAAAAATAAAATGTCGGCCTTCGTTCCATTTTGGAGGCTGGGCGGCCAACAAAGTAAATCGTCACTGTCGGGCAGAAACCTTGTATCTCGTAAGTTTCAAATTTGTAAATTTTTTCACAAAGCAAAGCCCTGCTTCATCATACACGGCTGTCGCACAAAAGTAGTGAAAACAGCAGATCTACAAGCACACACCGCCTTGCGGTGTGCTTGTAGATCGGCTGTTTTCACTAGTTTAAATCATTTTTAAAATGGTTTTGGACATACAAGGTTTCCACCCGACAATGACAAATATAACTCATGTAATTGGCCCACTGGCTTGTCACTTGTCATAATCTGAAATGGCAAATCTTTGAGTAGCAGCAGCGGCCTCTACAACTCTTTTTCCCGGGCTGAATCAGGGGCCCAGCATGTCCCTGATGGTGTCATTGTGTATCAGTCGAAGTCCAGGAGAGAGAATGCATCAATCACAAGCCCATCCCTCCTTCCTGGGGTGTCACACCAAACTCTGGGCCCTGGGTACAAGGATTCACAGCGGGCCATGAATGCATTATTACGCCGCGTTATTTTGTGCTTTAACTATTGAAAAATAGCAGATATACAAGCTCACAGTCGTGGCACCAAATCCTTCTAAGGTTTTTTTTGAAAAACCTTTGTTTCTATATGTCAGTGGTGCTCAAACCTTTTCATGTGAAGGACCCCAAAAAAATTATATGTATTTGGCCACGGACCCCCGTCTCAAAATATTTTGTTCCAGGGAGGGACCCCCCAGAAGCAAAATTTGAGTTACAAATGTTTGCTTACAAAATACATATACAGTATTCAAAGACTTTTCAAAAATAGCAGATCTACAAGCTCACAGCGCGGCACTCGGTGCCGCGCTGTGAGCTTGTATATCTGCTATTTTTCAATAGTTAAAGTATAACATAATTAAGCCCCGGCCCCCCCTCCACCTTGGGCCCTAGTAACTCAGTCCCACTCCCCACCCCCTTGTGACGCCCCTGCCCCCTTCTATTGTTTACCCTGAGATGTGAGATTGAGCTCAGCCTTGATTATGGTGCTTGTTTGGTCCTGTGGCCGTCTCTTCTGTCTCCTCTGCTGGACGCTATCATTGATCTGACAATAATCCTTCAGCAACTGCAGCAGCTCGTGTCGCACGTTGGCCTGTGTCTTCTCATTTTGTACCGTATTATTACGTCACTTCAAACTAATCAAATGGAAGATGAATTGGTTGATAGTGAAGTACTGAAAGGTTTGCTGCAGATCTACAAGCTCACAACGCGCCGCGATGCATTGTGAGCTTATAGATCGGCTATTTATTTTCAAATAGCCACGGTATAAAATAAGGCTAGGCTATGTATGTTTTATAATATTAGAATTTATAGTAGTAATAGTAACTAGTAACTAAAGTTTTCAAATAATTGTAGTGGAGTAGCTTGAATCTGATTTTGACCCGATTCTATAAGTGTCTTCCTCTAAGGTTTTTTTTGAAAAACCCATGTTTCTATGTCAGTGGTTCTCAAACTTTTTCATGTGAAGGACCCCCAAAATGATATCTATTTGGCTACGGAACCCCATCTCAAAATATTTAGTTCCTGGGACCAACGAAAGCAAAATCAGAGTTCCAAACATTCGCTTTAAAAATAAATATATTCACATGCACACATTTTCACGACTTTTTCAAAAATAGCAGATCTACAAGCTCGCAGCGCTGTGAGCTTGTATATCTGCTATTTTTCAATAGTTAAAGCATTCAATAATTCTAGGCCTAAAAAAACACCTTTCTGACACAACATGTGTAATTCAGCCATGTCAAATGGCATCCTTGAACCCACTGGCTTTGTGTTATTGTGGTGTCAGTTACACGCTCTCATTCTCCACCCCACAGAGAAACTCCAAGGGCCTTATGGGTAGGACAGAGAGCAGACCTGTGATTGGAGCATTCTCTTATCTCCTTAGCCCAGCAACATGGCTGGCAGGACCTCTGTTTGTACAGAAAATGCTGTGTGAGTGCATGCATGCATGCGTGCGTGCGTGCGGGCGTGCGTGCGTGCGTGCGTGCGTGCGTGCGAGCATGCGTGCGTTCAAGCGGGTGGATGTATTTGCTTGTTTGCTGGTCTGTAGAGGCTGCAGTTCCACAGTGCATACACATAAACATGTGCCCGTGTGTGCATTCATGAAATGAATTGCATTTGTATGTAAATGCATTTATCTATGTGTGTGAGAACGATAAAGGGATCACGGAGTTTACCCCAAATATCAAAGAGAAACCGCAAACGTGTGCGAATGTGCGTGTGTGTGTGTGCGTGCGCGCGTGCGTTTGAATGTCTGGGTCATATAACATTGAATTTGTGCCTGTGTGTAATCAAGTGTGGAAGCCTAATCCTCACAAGAGATTGATAGCAAATTCAATGCATGCCGGCAGCAGGGCCATGGTTGCTGTTTTCATATTTCTGCTGAAAACACAGTACAAATCACTGGAAGGTCTTACTGTAGCAAGCCACTTCTGCAATGCCAAATTTGGGAGAGAGAGATTTCGCTAAGCCCCACCCTTCTCCCCTCTCCCCTCTCCCCCGCAACCTCTGACATGACAGCTGTCTCATTGACGTCAATGCAAATATCATGGATTTGACACATTAAATATTAATACAGTTTTGGAAGCAGAGCTTCGAAATCCATTCCAAATCCGTCAACAAGGCCTGGCATACATTGGGAAAAAGAATGTGCATGACTATTAAAACAAAACAACAGTGTTTTATCATTGCGACCGCATGCGGGAGCAGTTACTGTGAAAACCTGCAGCAGTTGTGTCATGCTGTAACTCTAGCCTGTTACTCTAGCCTGTCACTCTAGCCTGTCACTCTTACCTGTAACTCTTTCCTGTAACAGCACATACACACACACGCATGCACGCACGCATGCACGCACGCACGCACGCACGCACGCACGCGCGCGCACGCACACACACACACACACACACACACACACACACACACACACACACACACACACACACACACACACACACACACACACACACACACACACACACACACACACACACACACACACACACACACACACACACACACACACACACACTCACACACACACAATCTGTCTCGTTTGTGCTGCTCCACACTGATTTCACTCAGCTGCGACCCCTGCCTGGGTGCATCATCCTGAGTCAAAGACAGCCCTAGAATCTGTGTATGTGTGTGTGTGTGTGTGTGTGTGTGTGTGTGTGTGTGTGTGTGTGTGTGTGTGTGTACATTGCCAGATTTACACAGAAAATTTTTAAAGTCTGTTGTTTCCCCGCGCACTGCGGTCGCTTCTCGCCTTAAGGCGTCTTACTTGTAATAGGGAAAACTACTACTGATTGATTGATTGAGAATTTTATTAGACAAAAATGTAGTACAGTACAAGTACAGTTAAACACCCTGTCTAAAAGGAACATCCCAAATAAGACCTTTTACGGTCTTTTTTTACGTTGGAAGTCCTCACTTTTCACCTGTCCATGGGAGAAATGATAACTACCTCCGTCTATTAGCACTTAATAAATATAGCTTACCTACAGACGTAAAAATGTTAACACTTGTGCAATATTTCTTTTTTTAATCCACGGCGATTCATGCGTTGAGCTTGTCTCACACCTTACCAGACACACACCACGCTATACACACACTACTTAGATCGATTCAAAAGTTGGAATTAAGTGACAGGCCTGGCTAGAATCACACTGTTCAGCTACAGACACGAACCCAGTTAAGGGAAAATATTTGATGACACTGGCTGTGGCTGAGTTGGAGCTCAGCTGCACTCTTTCAATATTGCATCATATTGTTATATTTCGCCGTGTTATCCATATCCACTTCCTCCAGTTTGCCATCTCCTATCATTGCTGCAAGCAATTATTTTCTGAAAATGTACCTGCCATTCCCTTAGAGCTACAATCCGGATTGGTAAATGATACATCATATCGTCGTTGTCAGGTGGAAACCTTGTATGTCCAAAACTGTTTGTTTTGTATTTATCATTTTAAAATTGATTTAAACTAGTGAAAACAGCCGATCTACAACACACCATGTGCTTGTAGATCTGCTGTTTTCACTACTTTTGTGCGATGGCCTTGTATGATGAAGCAGTGCTTTACTTTGCGAAAACATGTAAAAAATTTGAAACTTGGAGATACGAGGTTTCTGCCCGATAGTGACGATATAACATCAACCTGGGCTATATGGCAGGCATGCAGTAATGATCTGTGTAAACACCGACAGACAGAGAGCGTTGGTGCAGTCTGTGACAGCGATGTCAGAACTCAGAATCAATATGTGAGTTTGACCCGGATGATGCAAGCATCTCTCTCCCCAGTTATAGTGAGAGAAACTGTATACGTTTACAACATGATATGCGGAAACATCTGCAAACCCATGTCACAGTCTCATTCATTACAAAAGACAGAAAAGAGGAGGGCAATATTCAACCAGCATGCTACAACTGGACAACTGAATTCCCCCCTTGGGATAATAAAGGTATCTATCTATCTATGTATTGTGTGGAAAGCTTTTGCAGAAAATAAAGATGTGCCGATTGATCGGTGAGTGATCGCGATCGGACGATAATGCCTCTATTGGCTTTGATCAGTATCGGCTTTGCCTCTATCGGCTTTGCCGATCTACAAGCTAGAGCAGCTATTTTCACAATATTTATCTGTGAGACTGAATGTAACCTCAGCTTCAACTCCTTCTAGTTGAATTGGATACTAAAGGACCTCAGCCTGCAATCTTCTAATGTTTATATTTAATATACAATGTCAATGTTTTGTAAGAAGAATCATTACATATATACTGTAAATGCTGCTACAGTAACACAATAAAAAGAAGAATGTATGGATTTGACGCTGTGATCGGGTTCGGTATCGGCAGATACTGATTCCAGTTGATCGGTGATCGGTAGCGCCCCAAAAATCACAATCGGAGCATCTCTAGCAGAAAATATTCTCCTAAATATTCTGTAAAAGCTTTACCCACAATAACAAAAACACGATATGCTCAACCATATATGGGGTTTAAGTGGAACTATACACATAAAAAGCCTCAGTGTTAGTTTAAAAAGTGTAAAAATGAACCCACTAAACACTGAAGACTTTGCTGTGTATTTGATTTGTGCTTTGAATGTCACTAGCCCTGAATACCCTGAACGCTCCTTTGATCTCACAATGAAGTGGCGGACAGTGAAGGACAATTCATTCACTGCTAATAAATTGCATTAGCAGTAAATCAATTCTTCAAAGATACTCTTCAAAATACATTGTGTGTGTGTGTGTGTGTGTGTGTGTGTGTGTGTGTGTGTGTGTGTGTGTGTGTGTGTGTGTGTGTGTGTGTGTGTGTGTGTGTGTGTGTGTGCGCGTGCGTGTGTGTGTGTGTGTGTGTGCACATCTCAGTGTGTCCTTCACAACAGATTGCACTATCAATGGACACATCTTTCCAGTAACAGACTCCTCTAAGAGTAGGAGTACATTTTCACAACAGAAAGGCTAGGACCTTGAGGATTAAATGCTGTGTGCGTGTGTGCGTGTGCGTGTGTGTGTGTGTGTGTGTGTGTGTGTGTGTGTGTGTGTGTGTGTGTGTGTGCGCGCATGCGTGCGTGCGTTGCGTGCGTGCGTGCGTGTGTGCGTGCGCTGTGCCCTTCACAGAGTTTTACAGTACACTATTAAAGGACACATCCTTTTATTCCTTTACACAACAGACTCTGAAAGCATGAGCATTCAGAATAGAAAGGGTGGAATTTTGACATTTGCGTGCGTGCATGCGTGCGTGTTTGAGCGTGCGTGCGAGCGTGCTGCAATACTTTAATTTGTAACACTGTAAAAAGTGGAGTGCTGGGGTGAGACAGGGGACTTACATTGGCAGCTCATTCTCCAGAGGCCAAAATCTCACTGGACGGAAGCTTCCTGTGCAGAAAAAGAAATAAGGTGTGTCAGCACTTGTGCATTATAAGCCTGTACAACTCATTTTGACAGGTTATTTCATTCTAAACCAAGCTATTTTGCAATTTTGCTAGTGTCATTATCACAGAATTATATGATGTGCTAAATAAAGGCACTTAGCTTTAGCAAAACATGCCCACACAAGTACTGTATGTTTAAAAAGGACTTCTTCGATTAGGTAATGTTCTGCTCATCATTTGTAATCATTTCATTTCCTACAATCGAAGTGGCAATTTATTATATAAACTAAACATCAAGTGCTGATGTCTGCTAGCCTGATCTCAGTCTCAGCTCACGCAATAGTCTGAAACTGTGCCCTATTGTGGGCGATTTCTGGAAGGGAGGGGGGTGGTAGGTGCTTTGATTTTAAAAAACCCAATCACTACAGGTCTCCTCGTGAGCACCCACGTGAGCACCTCGTCTTCTAATGATGACGCTCTGATGATGACGTCACTTGAAAAAACGGGCTGCGGCGCGGATTGGATATTCGTTAGACCCACCCCCACCCCTCGCGCTCATTGGAGCAGCCGAAAATTTTGGCTGATAACTGCCGATTCATGTACTCAGCTCCAGACCAGAGAAACAGTCCACTCTGAGAGTGGGCGGGGTCTATGGTCTGGAAGCAGGCTAGATGTCTGCAACTCAATCAAATAACATTCGCTAGGTTAAACGAGACGGGTCTGTCTGCAGACCACAGATTAGGGGGCGGATTGTGGGGGGGATGCTATTGGATAGTATGAGAATGAATCAATCCGCCCCCTGGAATCTCAATCCACCCCCTATGACGTTGCACGGACGGGGCGGAAATGAGCCCAGGGGGTCCCCGGACCCCCAAGAGAACCAGGGACCACCCTCCCCACCCCAAACCCGAGTTAAGACACCCATCTGGGCCACTTTCCACCCAGCACCACCCTCTTCACCTCCGTGATGGAGGGTGTGCTCACTTTGTGCGGGAGGATTTTTCAAAGGACAGGGGCAGGGGAGATTTGCCCAGGCTCTGGTACCTCCAGAGCACCAGGGCCGACTCTCCACACCCTCTAGCCCGACTCGGGGCTCCCTCCTCGGCCACTTTCCACCCAGAGCCGGCCTCTATACCTCCGTGATGGAGGAAGTTCCCACTTTGCTCAGGAGAGTTTTACAAAGGAAGGAAGGGGGGAGAGAGCCTCGGAGCTCCAGGGCCCAGGGGCCGGCCCCTCACTGCTCGAGGCCGACCTGGGGGCCTCGGCCGAGGCCGAGGGACCACCCACGGACCCCCTGGAGCCCGAAAAAAAAAAAAATCCATAGCGGATACCCAAGCTCGCCAAACGCTTTAGGCTCCTATTCTACCGCCCTTTGGGCCTCGCGCTCGAGCCTGGTACCGTTGGAACCGGCTCGCCGCCCCGCACACGATGGTGCCATCGCGGACCCCCAGGGCCGACGCCAGGCCCCGAAAACCGGGCCTGGCGACCTCCAGGGACCACCGGGGACCACCAGCGGGGGTCCCCGGAGGTCCCTGGCGGGCCTCCGAGCACCGCCGCCCGGGGACCACCACCAGGGACCCCCGCGGACCCCCAGGGCCGGCCCCAGGCCCCAAAAACCGGCCTGGGGACCACTTTTTCTTCTAAGTCCAACTGGACTTAGAAGAAAAAACGGCTTGTCGTTTTTTCTTCTAAGTCCAGCTGGACTTAGAAGAAAAACGGCTTCAGTTTTTCGTAATAATTTCGTTTGGTTTAATAATTATAGTCAATCAATGGGAATAAAGGGCATAAAATGAGTGTCATACACCTTTAAGGGCAGACGGAGAGGATCCACCGGATGCTATTGGATAGTATGAGAAGGAATCAATCCGCCCCCTGGAATCTCAATCCACCCCCTATGAGCCTCACAGCCCGCCTCCCAAAAGACCCCGCCCATCTGTGGTCTGCAGACAGACCCACTTGGGTTAAACACCTATGGGTTAGAGCTGTTAAGTATAGCCCAAGAGGGCGATAGCAAGAGGGTGCAAAAGACCTGTACTTCCCGTTTCTGCATGACGTAGGGGAGACACCTTTTTAGGAGGCAGAAGCAGGTTGGAGTCTATTCATTTACAATGGGAGAGCTAACGTGAACACAGAGCAAAATAATAGTTCAGAAGCTATAGTCACTGAACTAAATATTGGACAAGATCATCACAAGCCACATAATATTAACAAAATTGTCATACTAAAGTGGCTTTTTTCAGCGACACAACAACTGAGAAAATCAACTTTATTATTGCTCTTTAGCTGTCCCAGCCAATAGCACCCACCCACTCTCGCGGGATCTATAGCACCAGTAAACAGGACGTGCGCGAGATTTGCCGTCAGAGCCGGCGCCCACTTAGGAGTCTATTTGTAGGATTTGTGTACCATGTCGCACTCTAGTGGATCCAATGAGGATGAGCTATCTTCATTAATTAAATATCTTTGGTATAGCTCACGTTCAAGCCTATATTCAGCCATCTTGTACAACATGATATGCTGGAACATCTGCAGTGCAAACCCATTCACAGTCTCATTACTGACATAGCTCATTCAGCTACACAAGACAGAAAAGAGGAAGGCAATATTCAACCACTTAAACCCCAGCATCTGTATGGTGTGGAAAGTTTTTGCAGAAAATACACAGTTGAAATCAACAAACACACAGCAGTAATTATAAGCTATTATTACCCGGTGAATTATAGGCGTGTAATGACCGCTCCGCTCTATAATTCACCGCTGCCTCATCAAAGACTAAGAACACCTGCTGCAGTCAGGATGCACTGTGTGAATGTAGTACCGTATCCAACTAAATTGTCAGCCATGAAAACAAACACACAGCGTCATTTACAACTAAACGTTGCTCTCAAGAATGTTTTTAAAAACATTTGAGGCAAGAAATAGACGACGTAGTAACAGAAAATGGATTTATTTGATCGGCACTTCCTTGTTTTCCAAGGCGACCTGTGGGGGGACGCCCAGCGCAACACTTGTGGAACACTTTCAGCCGTCTGTAAACAAGGAAATACTTAGTTTCAGTCAAATTATAAATTGTATTTATTAGCCGGGTAATAACCGCCGAGGGGTATTATCAGCCCGTCGTGTCCATATACGCCATAATGACCGTGCAGCAAGACCATATCGACCATAATGGTCTGGCTTAGCAAAACTGATTTGCGCAGGTGTCATTGCAGTTCTAATGCCACCGCCACCAATTCAAACAATCCATGAGTGTCACTTGTGACACGTGGCACAATATCGCTCCATTTAGAACCTGTATTGTTAGCTACACATGCTTATATTGAACATAAAAACTCAAACATGGATTTGTACACAGGCAAATGGACGAACGCATGCACACGCGTGCATGCACACACACACACACACACACACACACATGCATGCACGCACGCATGCATGCACGCACGCACGCACGCACGTACGCACGCACGCACACACACGACTGATCAGAGGTTTTTCTATACACCTGAGGATAAGAAAAAACAGAGGCGTCAATTGGGTATGGCAAGGTATGGCAGCTGTCATAACTTGTCTACAGCGGGAAAAAATAAAATGTACTTCTTAAAATAAATTGATCTTGCCTGTTGCTAAGGTATGGCAACATGACTGGTGTCTTGCACGCACGCCTTTGCGTGCGTGCAAGACACCAGACATGTTGCCATACCTTAGCGTTTGGTGAACTGACGCCACTGTAAGAAAAGATCCGATCTAATGGGGCTTTTAAGCCGTGACATCATTTTGTAGGCAGAGGAGAACTCTGCCCCCAGAGCATTTTCTGTCCCTCGCTATTTCAACAGATCCGAGACAAAAATAACGACTAAAGTATAATTCTAACACTTTCCTTTCAACAAGAAATTCTCCTCTGCCTACAAAATGATGTCATACTTAACAGCCCCATACAATCCATACATGGTTACCTACAGACCCAGACCGTATCAAGCTACTCTTCCTCTTACTGTCCTCTGTCCTACTTTGACTTTTTTACCCACTCTCATCCTCTCTTTCAACCCCACCTCCCTCTCTCTCTCTTGCGCACGGTTCAGAACACGTCATTGGCTTCTCTTCTCATCTATATTCCAGTCACTTTGACAACACCACCTGCAGCATTGACTAAAGAGGAGGCTGTGACAATATTGGATTTGAGCTCAAGTCGGCCCAAATCAACACAACTCACCAAGTAGCCAAACACGATAACACTCTCAAAAAGAGTTTGAGCAGTGTTTGACTTTCATTACATAATGCAGGGGTCTTCAAAGTTTTCAAGCCAAGGACCCCTTAGTTGAGAGAGAAAGATGAAGCAGGGACCCCCACTTTGGGACCCCCACTTTTCATAGATTCCATAGTTTCATCGTTTGACAGCACAATCATCATCATCGTGTATTTTGGATGCATGTCAATTTGTGTTTTCAGATATTTAACCACTTGAACCGTCAATACTTAATAAACTTGACCTTTCACTCTGTACTTAGTCTGCTCTTTTCCCCTCTACACCAAACCTCTTTGCCGAAAATAGCTGATCTACAAGCTCACAACACCTCGCAGCGCGAGGCGTTGTGAGCTTGTAGATCTGCTATTTTTGGCTACAGATCTCAGAATATGGACACTAGGGTTCAAGTTGTTAATATAAAAAGGATTGGAAGATTTGGAGGACCCCCTGTAGTAACTCTGAGGACCCCCTAGGGGTCCCGGACCCCCTGTTGAAGACACCTGACATAATATATTATAATTAGGGCTGTCACGATTCCAATTTGAATCGCGAATCGAACCGAAATTTACGGTCGATTCAGTGAATCGAAATCACAACCCGAATCGTGACGCACTTCTGTTCATGAAAATGTCAGTTGTTACGGCATAAAACCCAAAGTTTATATTGTTTATGTTTAACCTTTTGTTATTCTCATTCTCCTTTGTTATTCAAATACAAGTGACTTATTGAGAAACAAGTGTTTTTCTTTATAAATCAAGACAATAGCCTACAGTAAATGAATAGTCATATAGCCCTCAGTGCTGAAAAAGGAGGTTTAAAAAAATAGTATCCTATATTGTATCTAAAATCAATTGTGACCATAGAATCGAAAGTTGAATCGAATCTTGGATTAGGCATATCGTGACAGCCCTAATTATGTGTATAATATATGTATTGCAGTCTAGGTTCAGTTTATGCACGTTTGCGTGAGAGTAAAGCCCTTTGCACACAGGCGCGTTTAACCGCACGGATAAAACGGACAATATCATTTTTTGAAAAGAAAACAATGATTCTCTATGACCTCATGCACAGTTGCACACCGGCTCCGAATTAGCCGTGCGATGAGTGGCTGCCGCCGTGCGTTTTTCTCTCGATCGAACCCAGTTCGATTCGTGCGTCTTGTCGCATGCGGTAAAAAACTCATCACTCCTTTTATGACTCCTTTTTGGATCCGCTGCGCCGATTCCGCACAGCCTTGCACACCAAATCCAATGCGTTTTAGTCATGCCGCAAACGAAAAAAACGCAACTGTCCTGTGTGCAAAGGGCTTAATTGCCCATGAATGGAGGTGCCCAAATATGGAGTTATATGGGTACTAGCAGCCATCACCATTACGCCACGTCATCACCTCTATAAAACTGTACTCTTTACACGCAGACGACGCCCGTTCCTTAAAGATACATTGCAGTGTTTCTAGTTTGCTGGTTTGGTTCTCAAGCTTCCCTGCGGCTGTGACAACACAGGAACATGGATCTGGTCGCTAGGATCCGGAAGCAATGGTTTATCATCGGTATAGTGCTGGTTATCTTATTGGCCAAACTGCAGCCCGGCCTCGGCGTGCCGGGAGGTCCCCTGAAGCCGGAGATCACCATATCCTACCTAGCCGTGTCCATCATTTTCTTCAACAGCGGACTGTCTCTGAAAACGGAGGAGTTGACCCGTGCCATTCTTCACGTGCGTCTCCATCTATTTGTCCAGTGTTTCACCTTCCTCTTCTTCCCATCGGCCGTCTGGTTGCTCCTCAGAGCGCTGTCTCTCACAGTCATCGACCCGTCTCTGCTCAAAGGGATCCAGTCTGTGGGCTGCATGCCCCCTCCCGTCTCCTCTGCCGTCATATTGACCAAGGTTGTCGAAGGGAACGAGGCGGCGGCCATCTTCAACTCGGCGTTTGGAAGTTTCCTGGGCGTCATTCTAACCCCGGTGCTGTTGCTTCTGTTTCTTGGCTCCCCCTCCGCTGTCCCGTTCTCCTCCATCTTCTCCCAACTCTGCGTGACGGTAGTGGCGCCGCTGATCCTGGGTCACGTGTGTCAGCGGTTCCACGGAGAGTCTCTGGAGCGCCGTAAATTGCCGTTTGCGAGTATCAACTCCGCAGTTCTGCTGCTGATCGTCTACTCCAGCTTCTGTGACATGTTCAGCAGCGGAAACATCACCCTGGACACCACCAGCCTGCTGCTGGTGCTCCTGATCATAGTCTCCATACAGATCAGCTTCATGCTGCTGACGTTTGCCCTCTCCACCTGGGCTGGCTCTGGTTTCACCCCCGCCGACACCGTGGCCATCATGTTCTGTTCCACACACAAGTCACTCACCCTGGGCATTCCCATGTTAAAGATAGTGTTTGCAGGATACGAACATCTCTCTGTGATCTCAGTGCCTCTGTTGATTTACCACCCTGCCCAGATCATACTGGGATCCATATTGGTTCCCTTCATGAGAACCTGGATGGCCTCGAGGCAGAAGTCTCCTGTTGAGATAGGGCCAGATGATTCCAACACTATGGCCATGCATGCGTGTGAAGTTAACCCTCCAGCTAGTTCCAACTAGTCTGAGGGGCCTTGTCCACCAAAAGATCCTTGGTTCAAGAACCAGGGCCGTTCAGCTTTCTTCGAACCTTGGTTCGCGCAAACCGGGCGCGAACCGGCTTGCCTTTCCACCAGATTGAACCAGATTGAACCAGAGTAACCAAGGATTTTGTGGTTCCCGCTCCGAACCAACTTTTACGGTTCAGAACCAACTCGGTAAGCTATGGGCTGCCTGTGTAGTGTGTACGGAAGTGAATCAGTTGAAAAGTATTGTACTGTATGTTCCTGCTTGACCAAGAGCAGTGATACCCGTTCTCTGCCAAGAAGTTTAAAAATCACACCCAATGTGAAGTGAGCGGTGGTCGTGCTTTATAACGTCCTCAGACTAGGATTTGAGTCTAGGATGTACAGGCGATGCTACACACACACGTTTTGTTATGGCAAAACGCTGAGGAAAAAGGCTACAGACATACGACATATGACATCACTAGGCAAACATGATGCTACGTACACACATTTTCGCTATGGCAAAACGCTGAGGAAAAAGGCTACAGACACACGCACAGCCACTCTATGGAGCGGTTTACCACCGCTCAAAAAGACTATTCTATAAAGGTTACCACGTTAAACATCCACGTTTCCAGACGTTCCCATGGTAACACGATGTTGTTTGGACATTGTGGCGGCCCGCTGAGTGTTGGGGTGACTGATGGTGAGTGATAAGGCTCATAAAAGTTCATATTATGAGCTTAATCTTTTATATCGAGTACAGTATGGCCACGGTGTCAGTTAATGCTATTAATCATCATTTGAGCTGAGATATGGCTGCCATTGGTTGTTTGCTATTATGTGGGTTCAGAACAACCACGCCGTCTGTGTTGTTTGTTGTGATTTGATTACATGTGTGGCTACTGTAGCTGGCAAGCTGTCTGTCTGTGCAGGATGCATCATCTGCTGTGATTTCTCATATTTTATTTTAATTCATGATGTGAATATGCAGTAGCCTATCAATGCTTGTTAGCCCTGCAGTGTACATCAATTATTTTTATAAGGTCAGTTAGAATTGTGTTAACACACCCTACCCCAGTGTTTCTCAAACTTTAAAATTTCAAGGTCTCCCCTTAACTCTGACAGTGTACAAATGGAACCAACCAATGCGTGAGTGCGCATTTCATATACTGTAACAAAGGCTAACTTCCCATGCAGAGAGATAAGAGCAGTCCCACAAGAACATTATGACAACAGACCGAGAGAGAGACCTCGGCTGCCAGCCAGGGGGTTGCAGGTTTGGATAACACTTTGAAGGTATGTGGGTGCCATGCCTTTGGTTGCCTCGTAGTGCTTAGTTTGGACTCGGTGTGGGCAGCAACTAGGAGCCAATGCAGGGCGGGAGACGTGAAAAGTTTGACTAGTTGAACACCAGGCGTGCTAGTGTGACATTCTGGGTCATTTTGAGGGGCTTAATCTTTCAAGCTCCGCAGCTTCTGCCAGGCAGCTCCCGTTGCAACGAGTCGAGTTAAGCATATCAAAAATTACACCCAATGTGAAGTGAGCGGTGCTCGTGCTTGCATAACGTCTTCAGACTAGGATTTAAGTCTAGGATGTACAGGCTATGCTACACACACACGTTTTGCTATGGCAAAACGCTGAGGAAAAAGGCTACAGACATACGACATATGACATCACTAGACAAACATGATGCTACGTACACACATTTTGCTATGGCAAAACGCGGAGGAAAAAGGCTACAGACACACGCACAGCCACGTATAGGAGCGGTTTACCACCGCTCAAAAAAGACACGTGGATCGGAAGTGGAGGGCTGAGGGCGGACCAAACGGGCCAACAAAGCCCTATGTCAGCATTACAGTACCGCTTCGACTGCACTAAGTAAAGGGACACAGACATCTCCATATATGGGCACAAAAGGGATATAGACAGACGTGTAACAGGTATACTCTGACAAAGCCCCCGACACTATGACTCAGACATATTGGTCGGATCGACCAATGTAATCTCTAGTTACAAAAAACATCACAGTCTGGGCAAATCAAAAACCATGGATGATGAGTGACAACTGAGTAGTCTCGCATAGCCGGACAACTATTCCACAATCTCTGAATGCTATATAGAGTCTGGAACTACAGCTCCTGAACAGCGAGTAATGGAAGCTGGCATTTCCGTTCATGAACATATATTTTAAAATGTCATTTCTGCTAAGCAGCAAGCTAAATATGCTCAGATGATTTTTATTTATTAGGATAAATGTGTGCGATGTTAAAAACGAAATGGAAGTGGGGAGGAGGCTTCACTTCCGCTTTAACCGGATACTCATCATAAGACTTCCGTCGCCCCAGACTGTATGACGGGAGCATTTGCAAATCGCAGGAGTCAACAGTCTGGCGAGACTAACCACTGAGGAACAGTAGGCCTTGCTGAAAGCAAAAGACTCTTACAACCTCCAATCTGTGAGAGCCAATGGACAAGAAAAGTCCCTTCCACAACCCAAGACATCACATCACTGTCAATTCAATCTGTTACAGATCATAGCTGTCCCCCAGACCTGTGATAGCTAACTAACTTAAATATTTCTGCTATGCGTCCCTGCTGTACAGTTGTGAATCATCACTCATCAAGGACGATGATAAACGAAAGAAGAAGTTGTGAATGACAATACAGGAAGCTTGAACTTCTGTCTTATAGTGTTCTGTATTTCGGATTCATACTACGTACTTTGTAAGCTTTGACCGTTGACTGCTTAATAAATCTTCACGGGACTAGCTCTGCCTGCTGTTGCCTTGCATTTTTGTTCAACACTGTGACACTTTCATTTTCTTTATGAGACACATAAGCTCTGCTGTCGCCTGACTGCTCTGTCCCTGATAGCCAAGCCACAGTGGACTGAGTTCACTATAAGTCACACATAGTAAAGCCATACCAATTAAAACCGTTCAAGCACAAAGGTAGTAATTACAAATTACAATTGCAAAATTGCAAAAAAAACAAAAACACTGTGGTTAAAATTGCATCTATCATTAAAGAAAGAAGAAAATGTTACTGTAACTAGAGTACCTTCAGGTCAAAACACAACATGCAAATGTCAGCCCACAACCCGCTTAATGGCTTCAAATACACACAGAAGCTTCAAATACTTTCAACACGGTCAACTTTGGTTTCTGTTTGGAAAAACCTTCTTTCGTTTAAATCCTGTTGCATTGTGTTTGTCTAAGTTATTGTCTAAGTGTTTGTCTAAGTGAAATTGTTTACCAACTTAGTGACACTAACCTTAATCACAACCACACCAACTAACCTAACCTCAAAATCACAATCCCTTAGCTAAAAACGAATCCTAACCTTAACCCCTAAACGTAACACCTAAATGCCTAATCCTGACCTAAAGCTGAATCCTTTACTAAATGTATCACAAACCTTCTTAACAATAATAATAATAAATCCTTCATCAAAAATTACCATCCTTGTACGGACTTTTGTCACTACAAATGATTAATTTAATGATTCATTTGGATATGCAGGAATATACATTCACCAACTACAGATGTACCGTATAACGTTGTTCCCTATTGAGCTTGGCACATTTCCTGGGGCAAGCTGCCCAGATCACACATGTCACACGTGTCTTATTTTTTCACTCTAAAAAAAAACGCCTGCAATGTAGTGCATTTGAAACTACATTGCAGTGCACATCATGGGGTGATCACTGCTTGCCTCCTGTGAATTGTTTTCTTTTTCTTTGTTTATTTTCTGTTCATTTCGTTGCTGAGTGAGGTCAGCAGACAAAGTGACGTGAGTGAGATGGAAAATAACCTGGGTGAAATGTGCCAATCTCAACAGGAAACAACAGTATATGTTAAGTATGGGTAACGATAATTATGATAATGGTACAGTATGTGTGCTTTTTGCACATTTAAACGTGTACAGACAGAGATACGCCATCTACCAAGGATTCCTTGAATCATTTCTTAAATGATATTCATCCAAAAGTCACTGGGAAAATAGAGGATCAAATGAATAGGGGGAACAGATCAAGGGCGGTTTATTATGGAAATTGGATGGATGAAGAGTTTATTATCTCCCTACACCTCACTTCTCAACGCAGTTTGAAAGACTAATGTCAAACTTAAGTCTGTCGGGCAAAAGAAAGATAAATTACCCCTGAGCCTGTGAAAGAGATGCTTTAGACGGCAGGGAACTGTTGATTGGGCTGCTCATTAAGTGAGTGCATAATAAACGTCAGATCACTGCATGTCGTAAATCTCTCTCATTGATGTGTGGACTAAAACGTCCTTGTAGAAAGTGACATATCGTCGTTGTCGGGTGGAAACCTTGTATGTCCAAAACCGTTTGTTTTGTATTTATTTAAAAATGATTTCAACTAGTGAAAACAGCCGATCTACAAGCACACAACGCCTCGCGGTGCGAGGCGTTGTGTGCTTGTAGATCAGCTGTTTTCGCTACTTTTGTGCGATGGCCATATGATGAAGCAGTGCTTTACTTTGCAAAAGAATTTACACATTTGAAACTTGGAGATACGAGGTTTCTGCCCGACAGTGACAATATGTTAGGATGTTGAGCGATTGAGGGGGCTTATCCCAGTCCAGAAATCTTAAGATTTTCACCTGAAAATGTCATTATTTTAAATGAATGTGACGATCACACAAATTATTTGTCAATGTATTTTACACATAGACTTAACCAATTATTTGAAACCACCAATATCAAATTACACAAAAAACAATGCTTCCATCCCATAGGTGCTAAACAATCATTGATGCTCATTACTTACCGGCAGTGACCAGGGGTGTCACACCAAATTCTGGGCCCTGGGTACAACTTTGGGCCCCCCATGAATGTTCTTCATAGGGGGAGGAGGTTTAGCCCATTTAGACTGGGAACACATTATTACGCATTATTTTGTGCTTTAACTATTGAAAAATAGCAGATCTACAAGCTCACGGCGCGGCACCGAGTGCCGTGCTGTGAGCTTGTAGATCTGCTATTTTTTGAAAAATCTTGAAGTCTTTGAATATCTTTGACCTGTTTTTTTGAAAAACGCATGTTTCTATGTCAATGGTGCTTAAACCTTTTCATGTGAAGGACCCCCCCAATGATATGTATTTGCTCTGCGGACCCCCATATCAAAATATTTAGTTCCAGGGACCCCCCAGAGGCAAAGTTTGAGTTACAAAAGTTCGCTTAAAAAATACATATAATATTCAAAGATTTGCACACATTTTCGCGACTTTTAAAAAATTGCAGATCTACAAGCTTCTTGTATATCTGCTATTTTTCAATAGCTAAAGTATAAAATAATTAAGGTCCCTCCACATTGGGCCCTAGTAACTCAGTCCCCCCCCCTTGTGACGCCCCTGGCAGTGACACAACACATGCACAACAACACCACTGGATGCAGTGCAGCAACGAGATTAATTCCCCCCAATCTCCTCTGGCATTGCTGCACCTGAAATCCATAGTGAATTATCTTGCAGACTCTCTCTCTCTCTCTCTCTCTCTCTCTCTCTCTCTCTCTCTCTCTCTCTCTCTCTCTCTCTCTCCCCCTCCCCCCCCCCCCCCCCCCCCCCCTCTCTCGCCTGCTATCTTTCTTGCTCACACAACATGCCAAGCAGCGCCTGTGAGCTGGTACTCTGGAGTGACAGGGAAGAGGACCAAAACGTACGTTTGAGATCAGTAACATTATTCTATAGGGATTTTAATGCATCATTGGAATAACAGATGAGATCCAGGGCTGTATAGCAGCCCCCGAGGATGCCCATGGAATTTGGCCTTGACTTAGAGGTGATAGATTACAGTAAGCATCAGGCACGTGCACACATAGACATCAAAGGGGGCTTGAGCCCATGCCCTTTTATTTACTAAAAAGTGCCCCTCTCCAGACCATGAATGCATGTTTTCACTATGGTGAAAGAAATGCAAATGCCCTCTTTCCATGCCATACCTGAAGGCAGCATTCAAGAGAATTGCCTTGTCCAAACTCTCCTGAAGTTGAATGCAGCATCTTATGTTGAAATAATTGCCCTCTCTGTGTAGAAATACATGCCTTTACGCCACATCTCCAGTATTGGCTTGATTATTCTTAGTTCAGTGTGGTATTACGCAGCGAAAATAGCCGACCTCCAAGCTCACAACGCGTTGCAGCGTGACGCGTTTTGAGCTTGGAGGTCTGCTATTTTCAATATTTTCACCAAAAAGCTTGTAGTACATTTTGAGCTTGTAGATCTGCTATTTTTTAATTGGAATCCTGATTTTCTTTTTTTATATATATATTTTTAAATTGCAATCCTGAAAATTAGCATTTTTATTTCATTTCAAATGCATTTATATGTTCTTAATGTTATGAACTTAAATACAAATACATTGGACAATGAACATAAAAAAAAAGACTACTAGTCATTAAGCTACTATATACGGACTGGGTGCCATGGCATTAGTCCGAAGGTTCATTAGTCCTGAACCTTCGGACTAATGAACCTTCAGACTTATGGGCAGTCCCAACAGACTGAAGTAATTAAAGCGGGTCATGTTCGCATGTTTGGAATTGTAACAGCTGAAATCAATAACATAGTGTTCCGATATTAAACCTGCGGGCCGCATTAAGGGAAAGGTGGGGACCGCATGTGGCCCCCCGGGCCGCCAGTTGCCCATGTATGCTGTGTGTAGACAGTATACTCTCTGAAGTGTGACATGTCAATATCATCTACAGAATGGATAAATGCAGGAAGTGGTTATCATGGTTAATCCCCATGGTTACCAGGGGAAAACAGCCTAGTCAAGAGCAGACATTGCATTATATCGTCCACATCAAGAGCTCTTCAGCACCACTGTGGTGTGGCTTTGCCGCTCTCAGGGGCGTCACAAGGGGGGGGGGGGAGTGGGACTGAGTTACTAGGGCCCAAGGTGGAGGGGCCTTAACTATTTTATACTTTAGCTATTGAAACATAGCAGATATACAAGCTCACAGCGCGGCACCGAGTGCCGCGCTGTGATCTTGTACATCTGCTATTTTTGAAAGTCGTTAAAAATGTGTGCAAATCTTTGAATATATGTACTTTTTAAGCAAACATTTGTAACTCAAATTTTACTTCTGTGGGGTCCCTGGAACTAAATATTTTGAGATGGGGGTCCGTGGCCAAATAGCCTACCGGTACATATCATTTTGGGGGTCCTTCACATGAAAATATTTGAGCACCACTGACATAGAAACATAGGTTTTTCAAAAAACCTTAGAAGGATTTGAAATATTCAGACTCCGCACAAATTTTCACGATTTAAAAAAAAATAGCAGATCTACAAGCTCGCAGCGCGGTATATCTGCCATTTTTCAATAGTTAAAGCACAAAATGTGAGTGAATCCTTGTACCCAGGGCCCAGAATTTGGTGTGACACCCCTGACCGCTCTCATATCCTGCTGGGGATACTGTTGAAGGAGTTGAACATCACATCCAACACCGTCAGAAAAGCTGTGTTGAATTAACTCAAGTAGAAAGGAACCAAGGGTCAATTTAGTTCCAATTTGTAGGCTACTCTCTCTGGATTTATATTCTGTCTGATTTTGGCTAATGGTTATATACTCATCATAACTAGGAACCCCTAGGAATGTTTTCCCCTGCATGCATGACTGTGTTTGGTGTTTTGGGGATTCAGGCCGTGACCCCGAAAATAGTAATGGTCATGGCCATTGAATGGACCCACTCTGATAAGCACTTGGAATTGTTGAAAAGTTGGGGCATTCAATTTAGTTTGACTCAGCTCCATAGATCAGTGGTTCTCAACCTTTCAGGCCACGACCCCCAAAATAATCATATTTTAACTGGGGACTGGATACATTTTGGATAACACGGTTCTATCTATAGCAGATCTGTTGCGAGGCGTTGTGAGCATGTAGATCGGCTATTTTCACAATTTCTGCCTCTAATATTTGACAATTTGGCCAATGTTTGATCCATCATTTTAGAGGTATTAAAAAATCGTTAAATTGTAATTTTAGAAATGTGCAGATACCTCAAACTTTATGTTGGTTTGTTTACTGTTGAGTGACATTAAGTTAATCATCTGGGGAGCCCCCAAAATAATTTGGGGACCCCCCTGGGGGTCCCAACCCACAGGTTGAAAACCACTGCCATAGATAAATATTGTGAAAATGTGTGGGTGCTGGGCCGCTGGCAAAAATAAATAAAAAATGCAGTAATCCTGGTCTCTATACTGCCTCCCCCTGGTCAGCCGGGGCGCCTGATGAAAGGAACTGGTTGGAATAACGTGTTCCTTCCACGCGCTACGTCCTACCGGGGAAACTCCCCCCTGTCAGGTGATAAGAAGAGGCCTGGTCACTCCTCATGCATCGAAGGAAGCATGAGCTCGGTTGGGGCTCTCCTCAGGTTGACAGAGGTAGAGTAGCGATAGGTAGGATTACAGCTTAGGCAAATGGCAATGAGAAAACATTTTTAAATTACATTTCAGTGTAAAAGAGTAATGCCCTTTAGCCTGACAAATATGTACTTTTAATCAAATGTATGCTGAAATGTATCAGAACAAATGTATCAGAATATGGGGTTCTTTGAGCGGTGCTCCAATACATGACTTTGCGTGTATGTCCAGTGTTTTTCCAAGTGTTTTTCCATTGTATCAAAACCTGATGTTGCATATTACATATATCTGTTGCTCTCTCTATTTACTTGAGAGATGCAGCTTATCATTGTGAGACCAGATGGTAGATACAACGCTCTAGTCAAAACTCTACGTAATGTGCACTATTTCTCTTTCTTTCTCTCTTTCTCTCTGGGCTCCGCTAGAGCTTAGCCACACACACACATCCTTGCTGTGTGCCCATGAGATGGAAATAATACACCATTCACTAAACATTTTCTCATAGCAGAGAGACTCTGAACCCCTAGTTGCTCCCGGTGAGTAGGTTGGTGCCTTGCATGGTTTCCCCGCCACCGGTGTATGAAGTGTGTGTGTGTGTGTGTGTGTGTGTGTGTGTGTGTGTGTGTGTGTGTGTGTGTGTGTGTGTGTGTGAATGGGTGAATGTAATGCACAATCTATATAAAGCGCCTTGGATAAAAGTGCTATATAAATGCACCATTTAGAAAGGTGAGATATGGCCCTCTCTACGCTCTTTGGGGCCTTTTTCCACCAAAAGAACCTTGGTTCAAGAACCAGTTCCGTTCAACTTTCTTGGAAACTTGGTTCGTTCTTGCGAAACCAACTTTTACGGTTCAGAACCAACTCGGTTCTCGGTGGAAAAGCTCACCTCTGGTCCATCCCATTGCCGGTCGAAAAGCGCCCTTGTGTTAATCACAAGGTTCACAACAATTGCTAGTTTCACTCGTCTCCCCATTTCCTGCAGAATGCATGCTTGTTTCTCGTAACATGCATGTGCTCTCTCAAGCTTGCTCTGCTCAGTCTGTTGCTATTGTAATAAATGTGGGTTTTAAACCTTTCTGCAATACTGCAGATAATGCCAGACCCTGAAAATACCACAGACAACGACTTATATAGAAAAGAGCAATCTTTATTAACACAGTACTCTACTTTAACAATAAAAGCATTAGAATGAATGGGCATCAGCATAAGCATTAGAATGAATGGGCATCAGAATAAGCATTAGAATGAATGGGCATCAGAATGAGCATTAGAATGAATGGGCATCAGAATGGCTAAGACAATAAACCGTGCTTTAATGCCACACAATAATAAAACCGTTCTACACTACAACCAGGCTCATAGGAAGCAGTACAGAATAAAGCGACTTGGTCGTGTACTTAACTCGCCCTGTCGGCGCGACCCCCCCGGGGTCTGTGCTGTGACGTCGTCCAACCCCCGGGGAATGTTTGCTGGACGGCGTGCCGCGCTGACCATACTCTGGCTCTCTTGTCAGCATTCACCGCAGGTCGGCGGAGCAAGGCGGAAGACACTCTGCTAAATACCCAGCCCTGTGATACCTACAGGAGACCATGCATGCAGTCTCCCCTCCTGCAATATACACAACTAGCTCCCCCTGACTGCCTGTCTTCACCGTCGGCAGGAACTACAATCGAGCGAACGGCCCCCTCCCGTTCCCCAGAGTGCCTCACCACAGACGTGTGCTCCGATCCCGTGCCACTGTCACACTGACAGTTTTATCATGTCGGCGTCTTCCCCGCACTTGCTCACACCTGAACCCAATAGTCAATCACAGAGTCTGCGCTCTCCTTCCACACCTGAATTTGTGTGTCCATCACTGCGTCAATGCGTTCATCCATATTCATCACACTCCTCCCCCTCTTGAAAAAGGGGGACTCGTCCTCGAGTCTATAGTGACATGTCGTAGTCCTGTGCCCAAACTGCTGGTCTCCGCTGGCGTGCTGACCGGCCTTTCCCAACCGTTGACACCCCTGGTGCTTGCTGCCCCTGGCGCCCAGGTGCATCTGTGAGAGGGCCCGCTTCAGAGGTTGTACATCTTGCTGATGGGAACCCCTGCTGTCTTCGGGAATCCTCCAAAGCAGCATCCCTATCCCTCTGCCTTCCCGGTGGCATCCGCGCTGCTGCAGCTGGGGCCCTCGGTTGACATCCTGCTTCCTCAGTCTGCCCCGCCGGTAGTGTCCTAGCCTCCGCAGGAACATCCCGGCTAGGTGGACCAAGGTGTCCGCAGTTGGCACCAGACGGAACCCCTGGCTGCTGGCGTTGCCCCGGCTGAATAGGATCATCCCTCTGTTCACTTCTGCTGAGGGCCTCCGCTGCCTCCGATGGTACTGGCAAAGAGGAAGTAAAAGGTTTGAGTCGGTTGAAATGTACAACAGTCTCTGAGCCACCCTCGACTGGTACTAGCTTGTACAGGACTTCTGTCACACGGTCCACCACTCTAAAGGGACCTTTATATCTCCTCTGGAGTTTTGGACACACTCCACGCTTCCTAGCCTTATTCCGCAACCAAACTAGTTCTCCCTCACAATAATATTGGAATTTAGCCTTAAAATCATAGGCTACTTTTTGGTGCCCTGAGGCCCTGGCCTGATGTTTCTTAACTGCCTCCACTACAGTAGATAATGTGTCCCTCAGCCTAGCCACATAATCGTCCACTGAGGAAAAGGACTCCTGGTTACTTATGTTTAGCATAACATCCACTGGCAAAACCATTTCTTGTCCAAACAATACCTTATAAGGAGTGAACAGGGTGCTAGCATGCACACTACTACGATATGCCAACATAACGTACGGTAAAAGTTTGTCCCAATTAGACTGATTATCTTCCACAAAGAGGGATACCATATCCAAAAGGGTACGATTAAACCTCTCAATCATCCCATCTGACTCTGGCCGATAGGGAGTGGTGCGTGTTTTGTGCATATGAAGAAGGCTGCATAATTCTCTAAACAGGTTTGATTCAAAGTTCCGCCCTTGATCAGAATGTAAACTACGGGGTGCCCCGAACCGACAGACCCATTGCTCCGTCAAAACCTTAGCGACAGTACTAGCTTCTTGATTAGGTAATGGGAAAGCCTCTGTCCATTTAGAGAAATAGTCACCAACAACCAAAATATATCTATTCTTCTCAGGAGTCACTGGAAGAGGACCAAGAATGTCAAGCGCTACTCGCTCGAAGGGCCTTGATGACACTGATGGCTGTAAAGGGGCACACAAAGGTTTTCCTTGCGTCTTACGGGAAGCGCAATCTACACAGTCTTTGACCCATGCTTTAACATCTACAAACCACCCAGGCCAGTAAAAACGGTCTTTAACTTTTCCCTGCAGTTTTTGCACCCCCAAATGGCCCCCAGTAGAGACATTGTGCAACTGTTTCAGGACTTCAGGCACCAGGGACTGAGGTAACACTGCCTGCACCTGAGATGCAGCATCAGAATGAACAGGAGGGATCCTGACTAATCTACCTCCCTGTACCTGAAGCTGACCCCAAACCCGGGCATATTTCTGTATGTCTGGGTCTTCTGGGATTGAACAGTCAGCCGCCAGCTTTTTACAAGCAATTATTCGCTGCAACTCACTGTCTGCCATCTGTGCCTGCGACAACTCATCCATCTCACTAGACAGCGTAGAATTTGGAACCTCATGCACTACGCGCACTTTTGGATTAGTCTTGCCTAGCACTAACTGAGGGGGATCCTGTTCAGACTGCTGCTTCCCAAGGAAGCCTGGCAGCCTAGAGAGGGCGTCAGCATTGCTGTGAAGCTTGCCTGGCCGATGGACGATGGTGTATTGAAAATTGGCCAGTTGTTCAAGCCAGCGAGCCAACTGCCCCTCTAACCCTTGAAAATTATGCAGCCACCTCAGGGAATTATGGTCAGTTCGCAACACAAACTCTTTACCCAACAAATAGTGTCTGAAATGTTTGGTGTAAACCACCATGGCCAACAGTTCCTTTTTTGTAGTAGCATATTTACGTTCTGGTTTTGTAAGGGCCCTACTGGCATATGCGACAACTCTCTCCATCCCTCCCTCCTCCTGGGATATTACTGCTCCAATCCCCACATCACTTGCGTCTGTATCCAAAATAAAGGGTTTACAAGGGTCTGGATAAGCCAACACAGGGGCAGTAATCAAACTAGTTTTAAGCTGATCAAAAGCACATTGACAGGCCTCACTCCACTGGAATCGCTTCCCCTGCTCTGTCAGCTTATGTAATGGGCGAGCAATGTCTGCGAACCCCTTTACAAACCTCCTATAATAAGATGCTAGCCCTATAAAACTGGAAACCTCAGTCTGATTGGTAGGGACAGGCCACTCCCTAACTGCCTCAACTTTAGCTGGATCTGGCCCCACTCCCTCAGCAGATATGACATGGCCCAGGTAATGGACTTTTGTGGAAAATAAGTTACACTTGGATGGTTTCACTTTGAGGTTGGCCTGCTGGAGTTTTCCCAGTACACCATCAAGACGTGTCAGATGTTCATTAAAAGTACGGCCAAACACAATTATATCGTCCAAGTAAACTAAACATGTAGTCCACTGTAAATCAGCAAGGATTAGGTCCATTAACCTCTGAAAAGTGCTAGGTGCATTACAAAGGCCAAAACTCAAAACATTAAATTCAAACAATCCCTGACGGGTTGCAAAGGCAGTTTTATGGCGATCCTCTGGCTCTACTTCCACCTGCCAATAGCCACTAGCTAAATCTAACGTGGAAAACCAACGAGCATGTGACAGACTATCTAGGGCATCGTCAATTCTAGGGAGGGGATATGCATCTTTTTTTGTCACCTCATTGAGTTTCCTATAATCGACACAGAACCGGAGGCCACCCCCCTTCTTTTTAACTAGCACAACCGGGGCTGCCCATGGACTAGAAGAAGGACGGATTGTCCCATTAGCCAACATTTGTGTCAGATTGTTTGTTACTTCCTGCTGTAAGTGAAGAGGAACCCGTCGAGGATGCAACTTAATAGGTTGCGCATCCCCAGTATCAATTTTATGTGATGTTAAATGTGTTCTGCCCAAGTCAGTGTCTCCACGACTGAAAACATCCATGTACTTATTAAATGATTGCCTAATTGCTCTCAATTCGTCTGGGGCAAGGCCTTTCTCCCCTACCCCAAAATGGCTCATAAGTGTGTCAACTGTCCAAGGTGGCAATAAGGTTCCTCCCTCCTCATCCTCCCCCGGCTCTATTGTCCCCTCCCCTACTTCAATGTCAGTAAATAGTGTGCCTATTTTCATGCCACTCTTTAGGGATAGCCCATCATTGGTTACATTAATAACTCGCACTGGTAGTCTACCCTGCTGCACACTGCAAACTACTCTGGCCACCAAAATGTCACTCTGTTTAGAAATGGAGGTGGATGGTTCCAACATACCCTCTGCATAATCCCCCCACCCACTCTGGACCTGACCCAAAACGATGGCCTCACTACGGGGGGGTACCACAGTATCAGTGTGGACAACGACTATTTGAGGGTCTAACGAGGGATTAAGATCAACCAAGGGAAATCGTTTGCCCAGTATTTGACATTGTTTCTTCCCCAAATCAACTACAGCTCCATACTTTGATAGAAAATCAAAACCAAGCAAAACTTCTGTGGAGGGGATATCAGCAACTAAAAACTCAGCAACGAGTGCAAGTGAATCAAATTGACATACAGTCTGCCAGGAACCCAAAATATGCATCCCGCCCCCATTAGCTGCAGTAGCTTTCCCAATATAATTGGCCAGGTCACCTCTGCCTTTAGTAACAGACAACCACAGTTGTTTAGGAATAACGGACCGAGAGGCTCCAGTATCGACCAGTACAAAACAGTCATGGCCACCTATTTTAGCTTTAAGGTATCCAGAATTGCCCTTTAACCCATCAGGGACCACAGTGGTCATAGAGTGAGGAGCAGGCATTTGGCCTTTAGTGCACGCCCCCACTAATTTCCCTGTTAAATAAGGACAGTCACGCCGTATGTGACGCGTACACCCACACTCCCAGCATGCTTTGCCTAGTTCGGCATCTTGTTTATTTGGAGGAATAGGGTTTTTAACCGAGTCTAAGAATGGGACAGATGTGTGCAAAGAAACAGATTCACTTGGGAGGCCTATCGCCTGTACAGTTGATTGTAATGATTTGACCTCCTGCCTTAGGCCTTCCACTACCCCAAGCAGAGAGTCAATCTGTTCATTACTGGTGGATTTTTCAACAACCCCACACACCTTATCATCAGTCATTGGGCATGACACACCCTCTAAAGTTCGAATTAGCTCAAGTTCGGCAGCAAGGTTGATAGCATCCTCTAATGTTTCTGGCTTGGCGCTACGAAGGCCAATACGCAAATCCCCATTACCAACATGAGCAATAAAATGGTCTTTAGCCAACACATCTTGCACATTAAGATCTATTGTAGGGTATGCTTTAGTAACCAACCGGCGAAGTGCAATGCCAAATTCCCTAACAGTCTCATTTGGCAACCTCATTCGTGAAGAAAAGCTAGCTCTGTTCCAGTCATCACTATCACAAGGACCTAAACATCTCCCCATTGCATCCTTTAGCAAGACATAGTTAGCTTTAGCTGTTTTAGATAACCCACTATACACCTCACGAGCTCGACCTGACAAAAGCAGACTCATGAACTTAAGTCTCAGGTTTTCATTCCAATTATTTACATCAGCTGCAATCTCAAATTGCTCAGCCCAATCAGCCCATTCCCGCCCTAAACCATTAAACATTTCTGGCATAAAAATTGGCTGTTGAACTATTTGCACATCAGGTGGGGAAACCATATTTGGCTGGGGTTGCACTGTGTCATTTTCAGATTCCGACATTTTAAGTTATATCCCACCGCTGCCACCAGTGTAATAAATGTGGGTTTTAAACCTTTCTGCAATACTGCAGATAATGCCAGACCCTGAAAATACCACAGACAACGACTTATATAGAAAAGAGCAATCTTTATTAACACAGTACTCTACTTTAACAATAAAAGCATTAGAATGAATGGGCATCAGCATAAGCATTAGAATGAATGGGCATCAGAATAAGCATTAGAATGAATGGGCATCAGAATGAGCATTAGAATGAATGGGCATCAGAATGGCTAAGACAATAAACCGTGCTTTAATGCCACACAATAATAAAACCGTTCTACACTACAACCAGGCTCATAGGAAGCAGTACAGAATAAAGCGACTTGGTCGTGTACTTAACTCGCCCTGTCGGCGCGACCCCCCCGGGGTCTGTGCTGTGACGTCGTCCAACCCCCGGGGAATGTTTGCTGGACGGCGTGCCGCGCTGACCATACTCTGGCTCTCTTGTCAGCATTCACCGCAGGTCGGCGGAGCAAGGCGGAAGACACTCTGCTAAATACCCAGCCCTGTGATACCTACAGGAGACCATGCATGCAGTCTCCCCTCCTGCAATATACACAACTAGCTCCCCCTGACTGCCTGTCTTCACCGTCGGCAGGAACTACAATCGAGCGAACGGCCCCCTCCCGTTCCCCAGAGTGCCTCACCACAGACGTGTGCTCCGATCCCGTGCCACTGTCACACTGACAGTTTTATCATGTCGGCGTCTTCCCCGCACTTGCTCACACCTGAACCCAATAGTCAATCACAGAGTCTGCGCTCTCCTTCCACACCTGAATTTGTGTGTCCATCACTGCGTCAATGCGTTCATCCATATTCATCACACTATAAAGTGAAAATGAAGTTCTCAAGAAGAAATAATTTCAGTCCACTTGGTGCGTAAGGCTTTGCCTTTTAATCCAGTGTTGGGAAGTAATATATCACTTAAAAAGGTGCTCTATAAATAAAATGTACTTACTTACTTAGTAATATACTCTAGATACCAAGTGATAAAGTGAAAAACTGAGTTCCTCAACTTAAAAGACATCTTGAAAGACGTCAGCTGTAGTTTATCTCAAAAAGATACGGGTCATTGATCCTGGGAGATGGTTTGTTTGCTGAAGTTCTCTCCTACTGAAATCTCATATAACTACTGCTCAGCAGCACAGCAGATGCTGTCTGAACACTGCTGTCTCCATATTTGGTCTTTGAACTTCCTCCATCCGTCTGAGTGAGGGGGTGGAGATGTGCGAGAGAGAGAGAGAGAGAGAGAGAGAGAGAGAGAGAGAGAGAGAGAGAGAGAGAGAGAGAGAGAGATAAATGGTACAAAACAATTCAGGCAAGCCTCTAGGCTAGAGAGGATAGTGCCGAAAGGAAATCTGAAACAGCGATTATGCTAATTTACTCTCCACCTCCTCGTTTCATTAGTTTGCACTGGATGTCCAAATAAACAGTTTAGTTGCAGATTAGAGGGATGGAATGTTGCTGGTGAACTAAATAATTTGTTAGGAGATTATATATATTTTTAAAGAATGGCATTTCTTACTGTGCACTTGGGTGTTGTTGGGATATAATAATAAAGTACGGCTATAGCAACTATTACTATGTGTTCTGCCAAGTTTTCAAGTACCAGCAGCTCAATGTTCTAGTCCTCTTGAAGATTGTCATGAGGGGCCAGAGGGGTGTTTATACACCTATAAGCAGTGGTGGAAAAAATAATCAAATGTTTCACTCAAACTATCAATACTGCAATGTAGAAATACTCTAAGTAAAAGTCTTGAATTCAAAATGTACTTGAGTTGAAACTATTAGTATCAAAATGTACTTAAAGGTGTAGTTCACCCCCAAAATGACCTTTTTTCTATTGATTAGTCATGCCACAGAGGCTTGAGTTCAATAAAAAAAATTGTAAATGTCGCATTCCTAAGACAAAAAAAAATATTATAGTAAATTTACCCCAATTGATTCTGAATGGGGACCCAAATACAAATTTGTACACTGTCAGAGTAAAGGGGAAGACCTTGAAATGTGAAGGTTTGAGAAACTGGCATACAGCACCATGTATGCAGTCGTTGCCTATTAAAAGCTAAGAAAGCTAAATAGCCACGTACTTTTGCCATGGATGGAAGCAGACAGAGTAAATGGACACTGCTGCTAAAATGCCGAGTCACTGTGAGCGCAGCATGCTAGCTCCGCAGGACCTGCATGATGAGACACACTGTTACTGCCCTCAGCTATGAGAGGCACGCACGCACGCACGCACGCACGCACGGCCACGCACGCACACGCGCACGCATGCCACACGCACGCCACACGCACGCACGCACGCACGCACACGCACAGTCTAGTGCTGTACAGTATATAAGCAGTTAGGTAGAAGGTATATTTTTTATGTATCAGGAATAATTGAGTTCTTGTTCAGCTACATATGAAGTATCAAGGGAGCATTACTTAAAGAAGTCCTTTCTTTGATTTGGAGAACTTCACAGTATAAACACTCTAATCTAAGTGAAATGTTACTGTAAACGAAAGAAATATGCTTTGCATGTGTGTGTGTGTGTGTGTGTGTGTGTGTGTGTGTGTGTGTGTGTGTGTGTGTGTGTGTGTGTGTGTGCGCGTGCGTGCGTGCGTGCGTGCGTGCCTGCGTGCCTGCGTGCCTGCGTGTTAATAATAAAAGCTTCATGTGCGACCCAGCTGAGGATATTAATCAACCAATAAAGTATTGATTGAACGATTCAGGCTACAAAGTGTCCCCACACAGTGTCCTTCATGTCTGTGGACAGCTGTCTGTGGGGACAAGCTGCAGCAGCTGTGATGCAGCTTAGGGCTGTACTGTAGTGTACTGTCTGAACCTATGTTATGTAGAGAGCTAGATGTGAGCTCATCACTTTCAGTAGAAACACAAGAGACCACTATTCTCAGTAAAACAGACCTGAGTTAGTACCTGAGACATTTTGAATATAGATATTTTTTTGATTTACAGACTGTAAACCACAAACTAGACGTTTTTAATCTGTTAAATTCTTAATGCACCCCCCCCCCTCATTTTGTTGAATTAGATTTGTTTTACTTAACTCATATATATTATAAGACATAATACTTATGGAAAGTGGAAAAAGAGTATGTCTACCACTTTTTGTGGTCATGTTCAGATACTGGATTCTGATTGGCTTAAAACAGTGGTAAATCAGTCAACAACCTTGAGTTGGCTCATGGACCCCGCCCACTGAAACAATTAATGATTGTAACTAAATAACCTTGCAAGTTACAACTGTGTTTTCTTTCATTTATATGGTAAAAGTGGTAGAAAAGCAATTTAGAAACAGTGGTAAATCAGCCAACAACCCACTCCCCTCATGGTAAATGGCTTACATCTCCAACAGTTTGTGGAACAACAGTATAAGTCCGTATAAGCAATATTCAGCAGACAAAGGGAGCAGATAACATTAAAACAGACAATTGAACAAAATGAGGGGGGAGTTCATTAACAATTTAACGGATTAAAAATGACTAGTTTGTGGTTTACAGTCTGGTAAATCAAAAGATATCTATATTCAAATAAAATTAAACGTGGACTTGGACTGTTATTCGTCTCAGGTAGTCTGTACTGTCTGTCCACACCAAATAGCTTCGCTAAAAATGACAAGCTCACAACATGTCTGTCTGATTCAGAATCTGTCTTTCTGCTAACATCAGAATCACTGCCCCAAACACGTAGTAGGAATAAACACAAAAGCAGCAGCCGGGAGGAAGTAGACTAAGAAAGGGGAGGAGTCAAACCGAGTTCCTGTTTCTACACAAAAAAGGAGGTGGTGCCCCTGTGGGGGGAAAAAAACTAAAAACTAAAAAACAACAACATTCTTTTTAACCAAATGGGTTCCCAGATTGCATAGTAAGTGAATGACTCATAGTGAATCACACGTAGCCTATAGGAAATGAACACACAGATGGACACTTAACTACAGTAGTAGCGCACAGACAGGGGTGTCGTACCAAATTCTGGGCCCTGGGTACAGGGATTCACTCACATTTTGTGCTTTAACTATTGAAAAATAGCAGATATACAATCTCACAGCACGGCACCGAGTGCTGCGCTGCGAGCTTGTAGATCTGCTATTTTTGAAAAATATTCAAGTCTTTGAATATTTCAAATCCTTCTTTTTTTGTTGAAAAACCCAGTGGTGCTCAAAATGTGAAGGACCCCCAAAATTATATGTATTTGGCCACGGACCCCCATCTCTAAATATTTAGTTCCAGAGACCCCCCAGAAGTAAAATTGGAGTTACAAATGTTCACTTAAAAATACATATATTCAAAGATTTGCACACATTTTCACGACTTTTCAAAAATAGCAGATCTACAAGCTTGCAGCGTGGCACCGAGTGCCGTGCTGTGAGCTTGTAGATGTAAGCCATTTACCATGATAGGGAGTGGGTTGTTGGCTGATTTACCACTGTTTCAGGGTTGTGCCACGAGCCGCAGGCGAGTGGCAAACAACCCTAAAACAGTGGTAAATCAGCCAACAACCCACTCCCTCTCATGGTAAATTGCTTTTCTACCACTTTTTCCATATAAATGAAAGAAAACACAGTTGTAACTTGCAAGGATCTTTAGTTACAATCATTAATTGTTCCAGTGGGCCAACTCAAGGAGGGCCAACTCAAGGTTGTTGGCCTATTTACCACTGTTTTAAACCAATCAGAATCCAGTATTTGAACATGTGACTAGACAAAAATGGTAGAACTGCTATTTTTCAATAGCTAAATATAAAATCCACCTTGGGCCCTAGTAACTCAGTCCCACTTTCCCCCCTCCCCCTTGTGACGCCCCTGCACACAGACAGACACTGGTCCTTATCATTGCTGCTGCCCAGTGAAGCCACTGTAGTGTGGTACATTGCTGTAGGCCTGTTCTTGTTCTTATGTAATGCTGGCAGTGGCTGTGTGTGTAGCAGCAGAGCCCAGCATGCATGCAAGACAAATAATCAAACGTCAGTGGCAGAGGGATGTGACCACTGTGCCTCCCAGCAACCTTGCTGCCTAGTGATGTGGGATAAGAATACCTGACTGCACATCATGCCAGCCATTATATGAGGACTCTCTCTCTCGACTGCATATGAAGTCAAGTTCCCCTGGCATCCCAGTTCTGCACAGGGACAGTCTCCCATGGTGGCTATGAACAAGCATTTGCCTACTAAATCACTACCATGGGCCATTTTATTACTTTACTGGGCCGTGAAGTAAAGGATTCCAATCCACACAGGGACGTGTAGAGAATGTTAAGAGAGGCAGGGGCTCACATTTCTAAAAGGGCCTTTTGGTGAACATATCAAAAATAGCAGACCTCCAAGCTCACAACGCGTCGCAGATACCTCACTGAACTAAACATTATCAAGTCAATACTTTAGATGTGGCTTAGAGAGCATGGATTTCTACACAGAGAGGGCAATTCTTTGAACATAAGATGCTGCATTCAAGTTCAGGAGAGTTTGTTGGACATCAGGCATGGCATGGAAAGAGGGCATTTGCATTTTTTTTCCCCACCATAGTGAAAACTGCATTCATGGTCTGTAGAGGGCACTTTTTACAGACGGATAAAAGGGCAGGGCTCAAGCCCGCCCCCTTTGATGTCTATGTGTGTGCACGTGCCTGATTCCACATGAAACCTTTAATTTTCAATTATCTTGGTCGGTAGCTGTTATTACTACTATGGTAGTTATTGCATTCGCTGCAGTCTTAACCACATAAACCCTAGCATCCCCGTTCTGGGGTAAACATTCTGCAAAAATAGCAGATCTATAAGTGTTGAGACGAGTTGTGTATAGGGAAAAGATTGGGGACCCCGACCTTTTAACTGGGGGAGCCCGGTCAACTATAATATGGTTTAACTGCAGCATGAGACTCAGTACTGCACGTATCTCAGTGACTGAGGCTTGCCAAACGGTCCGAGAAAGGAAACTTGACTTTGGTCCATTATATCTCCCCTTTAATTATGCCAAATGGTATTGTGTTTCATTTAAACACTTCAGCTTAGAGTTAACCATTTGACATTTATTAGAAATAACATAACCATTTATCCATTTATTTTATTGCATTACGTTTGGCAGATGGGCTCTGCTCTGATGATATACAGATGTATCTGTGTAACCATAACATAACACAGAATCTGCTATCTCAGACCCCCCAGAGCAGAGCAGAAGTTACAGATGTACATAAAACATGAACTTCCAATTACATCATAAATTACAGCACATAGAATAACCATAGTACAATCAACATTTCATCATACCACAATCATGGAATAACCATGGTACAATCCACATGTTATCCTATCACAGAGCATCCATTACAACTGAAGCTAAATGCCACAGGGAGGAGGCCGGGAAGGTGGAGGATTTTTCCAACACACATCACACAACCTGCTTTGACAGCTGAACATGTAGAATGAGCAGTGAGCAGAGGCTGCTTATAAGGACTACACTGAGAAATGAGGGCGTGTGTGAAGTAGCTTGTAGCGAATGAGAATGAAGTAAGAATGAACGTGAGCGTATGAATTAATTAGCTGTTAGCGAATGAAGATCGAGGGGGGGTTCGGGGTATATCTAGACTCTAACTTCCGTGTCCAAATGAACTATGCTGCGCTAGATTTGTTATCATTGTTATCGTTGATTTGTCACCTTTACAACAAGGTACAGATTGTAAGGATCTGGCATTTGTGGAATGAGTAACACAGCCAAACGTGTGGGTAGTGCCCCTCGAAAATGTGTCAAAATGGCCTGGCAGGCCTTTCATACTGTTCGTTTGGTGTTCACCTTTGTTGCTTGGTTCATTGAATGATTGCACTCTCCCACAGTAATAGAGGAAAGAAAAAACAACAAATATTGGCCATTTTTACACTTATAATTTTAAGCTCAGTGTCAGGGAAGCCCAAAACTAGAGTAAATGCCAACAGAACAGTATTGCAAGCCATTTTGGCAATACTTTGGTCGGTGCTACCCACACGTTTGGCTGTGTAGCTCATGCCTCGAATGCCCGATGCTTACAAGCTGTACCTCGTTGTAAAGGTGACGAATCAAACTATAGAAATGATATAAAACACAATGCAAATTGGTATCATTAAAGGGGATATATAATGGACCGAAGTCTAGTTTTATTGCTGTCAGGAACATGACTGGCAGTATCGGCAATGACCTGATAATAACAGTGATTCAGAATCCAACATCCTGTTTATTGATCCGGGGCAGCTGCTGCTACCAGTAACTGAGTCAAAGCTCGGTCTGTGTCACTGCCACGACGCTGTTAGCATTGAACGCAATGTCACTCATGCCCTGTGTGAGTTACAAGATGGCAGCTTGCCACTTTACAGGAGATCAGAAGTGAATGCTGTGACAAAGCTATAGAGAGAGAGAGAGAGAGCCCTCTGACCGAAAACAAATGAAGCGTGCAGGCGTGCAGAGCAGACGACCAGGCATACTCGATTCTTGGTGAATTTAAGATGGATGGCTGTCAGAGGGGATGTGATTGGATTTTATAGAAGAAAAGAAGATGGATGGATGCGATCCAAGCCACCCCGTTTTTGCGTCAGCGAGTGGTTCTGCAGTCTGTGTCTGATACCTCGGGAAGGTTGCTGCCGGGAGGCGGGCGTTTAACACACATCACATTTTCCAGGGAAGCAAGAGAGGGAGAGGCAGGGGCGTCGCACCAAATTCCGGGCCCTGCATGGGTACAAGGATCCACTCCCGTTTTGTGCTTTAACTGTTGAAAAATAGCAGATATACAAGCTCACAGCGCGGCACCGAGTGCCGCGCTGCGAGCTTGTAGATCTGCTATTTTTGAAAAATCGTGAAAACTTGTGCAAGTCTTTGAACATTTCAAATCCTTCTAAGGTTTTTTTGAAAAACCTATGTTTCTATATATGTCAGTGGTGCTCAAACCTTTTCATGTGAAAGACCCCCAAAATTATATGTATTTGGCCACGGACCCCCATGTCACAGAAGCTAAAATTGAGTTACAAAATGTAATGTTGGCTTAAAAAATAAATAGATTCAAAGATTTGCACACATTTTCATGACTTTTCAAAAATAGCAGATCTACGAGCTTGCTGCGAGCTTGTATATCTGCTATTTTTCAATAGCTAAAGTATAAAATAATGAAGGCCCCCTCCACCTTGGGCCCTAGTAACTCAGTCCCACTCCCCCCCCTCCCCCTTGTGACGCCTCAGGGGAGAGGACAAGTTCACTGTAAAGTAGGACAAGAACAGACTGGCCCACTGTAAACCTCCTGGGAGGTTCACAGATAACCAGAGGACCACTCTCACCAGGAGGCAGCATGTCACCACTGCTGGGCACAAACCTTTTATCTTTTATTTATTTATTTATTCCATAAATGAATGCCCTATTTTACACTTTGTTGTGTGACAGACAGTGTCGCACAAAAGTGGCACAACCCTATACTGTACTTTCGCGATGCAACCCGTTGTGTAATCTGCAATTTTTTTTTCCAGTTTTGAAAAGATTTTTTATTTTAATCTTTGGAAATCGTCGACTGTAACGAAATTCTTAAAATAGAGACGCAAGGTTGAAAGTGGGTGACTTTCTGTGGGGTTTTTAAAACTATGAAATTGGCTTGTTGAAAGTTATAATGGCACCGTCGGGCAGAAAGCTTGTATCTCCAAGTTTTTTCTTAACCCTGCAAGGCTGACATTCCAGAGTCTGGACGAAGAACATCTCACTACCCTCCCCTGCCCCTTCTTTACTGTTTGTTTAGACTTACTGTTTTCTTTTTTCTTTTTCTTTACATATCTACTGCATAGTACTGTGTTCTATTTGTCTGTCACTCAATGTTATATGAGATACTTCAATGGTTTCCAGTGGAAATAAGCTTAGTCTTTTCATGGATCTCCTTTTAGTAGACCTTGTACCAGTGAACTGTACCGTCATGAAACTGTACCTTTTCCTATGCAAACTTCTAATAAAGTCTTCAATCAATCAATCAATCACTTTTTCACTGAAGCTATTCCTCACAAAACATTAAGTAAAATGATGTTTATTATGACTGCTGAGTCATATCATGAACATAACATGGAGTAGCAGAAGAGAACGTTTGTTTACTAGACATGATATTGTATACCCAATAAGGCAGAGAGGATATGACTAGTAAGACGCCTCAGGGCGACAAACGACCTCGCCCTAAAGGGCCATGTCTTGGCCGTCTGGCCAGTGGTGTATATCGGACCAGTTCCCATATATGGATATGAAGTCCTGTTAGATATGGGCTTAATATTGATGACATCACGGGTCTCCATATACTGTATGGGCATAGAGTGGTTCCCATGACCTCACAACATACAATCCCTTTTATGCCCATACATGGAGATCCCTGTCTGAACCAGCCACACCCAAGTAACAAGAAATCTTGTGAAATAAAATGTCGCCAACCAATCATCGAGGACGATGATACACGAAAGAAGAAGAAGACCACTGTGATGTCACCTGTTTATGCCCATATATGGAGATCCCTGCTCTGGGTATCTGACATCACTGTGATGTCACTTGTGATGTCACCTGTGATGTCACAGTGATGTGTCAGGGGAACCACAGTGTCAGGCGTTACACATATAAATATGGACAAGCTGTGCCAGTTGACCGAATTCATGTTACGCAACTTCCTGGCGCTGACGTCACGGTAGCAGGGGAAAAACTACTAATATGCCATAGAGTTAACACAGAAATCGCAAATTTAATCAATTTCCGAATAGTAATGTATAAAATACGGCTAGCATGATCAAGAACACAAGATAGTAAAAGGCATAATTTACTTTACCGTTCGAAATAATGATTTGTTGGCTTTAAGTCCAGCTATTTCTATGTTATTTTCGGTAATTTTACCCTCCAAAGCTGACGTCAGCACCAGGAAGTTGCTGAGAAATTCGCTGAGTGCGCATGCGTGGGCGGGCTGTGAATAGGGTCTGTTCTGACAGTAAACTGCGATCTACGGTCGCAATAATTGTGCATTCAATCCATTCATGTTGCATCGGGTACACACAGGGCTTCAAGTATTACACATTATTATGGAATCCTTTCGTCATCATCACAGGGAGTACCTGTCTGTCTATCCACCTGTTTCCGCCAGAATTTACTGTAGAATTATGTGTGGGATAACAGCAGACATACAAGCTCACGTTGCGTCGCAGATGCAACCGCTGTGAGCTTGTAGATCACACGGCTGGAAATGCCGCACACCTTCTGTGCAATGCACGATGGGACGTTGGAAACGTATGGATGCTAGATGTGGAATATTTATGGGCTTGTCTGGGCCAAATAGCAGTTCAATCAAAGGGGAATTCTGTTACAAGTTGCGAGAACACATGCAAGCAAACAGACAGAACACCCGATAATGTCAACGCAGACGTTGCAGCTTGATTTGAAGGATTTATACGAAATCACAGCCTCCTTGCCCCTTGATAGCACATTTAACAACATTTTGTCTTTCTGATAAGGGAAAACAGATGTTGCTTTCCTAAAAAAAAAAGGGCAAAGCATTTCCTTCTCCTCACTTTGCAAATGGAAAGAAATTGCATTTGCAATTTTACTAAAATGACCATCTTCAGTCACTGCGCACATTCTCTCTTCTCTCTCTCTCTCTCTCTCTCTCTCTCTCTCTCTCTCTCTCTCTCTCTCTCTCTCTCTCTCTCTCTCTCTCTCTCTCTCTCTCTCTCTCTCTCTCTCTCTCTCTCTCTCTCTCTCTCTCTCTCTCTCTCTCTCTCTCTCTCTCTCTCTCTCTCTCTCTCGTTGCGTTGGGAAACTTTTAGTGGAATCAGAGTTTGCCCCAGATCTCTCATGCCACAGCTGTGCCAGTATCCCAAGAGGCATCTCCAAATGGTGATGGTGCGTTGGGTGAAAATCTCTAGTCAACAATACTGGGACAGATGTAACAAGGAATTCAAAATTCCGCTGTATGCTTCATAATATTGGCAGATCCTGACTACATTTTAACAGAGACGAAGAGCAAGATATAAAAGAGAAAGTGGGCATTTGTGAGTGTGAAGAGAGAGAGAGAGAGAGAGAGAGAGAGAGAGAGAGAGAGAGAGAGAGAGGAGAAGGAAACAGACAATAGGAGGAGGGTGTGAGCGTGTAGGAGGTGTGAGATAAACGATTCAAAATAAGAAACACATTGTCATATTAGAGGTACCTGTAACATAAACTACTATCATTCATATCCAGGAAAAGAGTCTTCCCGACGTGTTGTAAGCTTGTAGATCTCCTATTTTCTCAAGTTTGGGTCCCGGGCTCTTTTGGGTCTGGGAACCACTGTTATAATCCTTGCAAAACATCTCCTCTTCCTCTTCCTCTTCCTCTCCCCTCCTCCCCTACCCTAACCTCCAAGCTCACAACGTGTCTATTTTCGATATTTTCACCAAAAGGCCCTTTTAGAAATGTCAGCCCCTGCCTCTCTAACATTCTCTGCACGTCCCTGCCTCCCCTATCCTCTCCTCTCCTTATGAATCTAACACAGCCAAGCTGACCTGACAGACACTGAGACGTTTGGCATCATCACCCAGGATGGAGGAGGGTGGCTGAGGAACATAATGTCTTCTCCCTCCTTCACATTGAGGGATGGCGACTCATCGACCAGAGAGACAGTGTCTTCCCAGCAGGGGCGTCACAAGGGGTAGGAAAGTGGGACTGAGTTACAAGGGCCCAAGGTGGTGGAGGGGCCTTCATTATTTTATACTTTAGCTATTGAGAAATAGCAGATATACAAGCTCACAGCGCGGCACCGAGTGCCGCGCTGCAAGCTTGTAGATCTGCTATTTTTGAAAAGTTGTGAAAATGTGTGCAAATCTTTGGATATATGTATTTTTTAAGCGAACATTTGTAACTCAGATTTTGCTTCTGGGGGGTGCCTGGAACTAAATATTTTGAGATTGGGCTCCGTGGCCAAATACATATCATTTTGGGGGTCCTTCACATGAAAAGGTTTGAGCTCCACTGACATCGAAACATAGATTTTTCAAAAAAAAACCTTAGAAGGATTTGAAATATTCCAAGATTTTCATGATTTTTCAAAAATAGCAGATCTACAAGCTCGCAGTGCGGCACTCGGTGCCGCGCTGTGAGCTTGTATATCTGCTATTTTTCAATAGTTAAAGCACAGGGGCCCCACAGTGAATCCTTGTACCCGGGGCCCAGAATTTGGTGCGACACCCCTGCTTCCCAGCCCTCTCTCCCCACTGACAGGCTGCCAGTTGTAATCTGCATAAGGTCATTCTGCATAAGGTAATTCTAAAAGTGTCAAATGTGGCGATTCATGAGCAGTCCACTGTTCGGAGGAAGCTGTCAAAGTGTTCCTCTGCAGGGACGTGCAGAGAATGTTAGAGAGGCAGGAGCTGACATTTCTAAAAGGGCCTTTTGGTGAAAATATCGAAAATAGCAGACCTCCAAGCTCACAACGTGTCGCGCTGCGACCTTGGAGGTCGGCTATTTTCAGGGCCACCACACCCTGAATTAGCAAAATCAAGTGAGTACTGGAGATGTGGCGTAACGGCATGGATTTCAGAGAGGGCAATTCTTTCAACATAAGATGCTGCATTCAAGTTCAGGAGAGTTTGGACAAGGCAATTCTCTTGAATGCTGCCTTCATGTATGGCATGGACAGAGGGTATTTACATTTTAGTAAAAAACACATTTATGGTCTGGAAAGGGCACTTTTACAGACGGATAAAATGGCAGGGGCTCAAGCCCCCTTTGATGTCTATGTGTGCACGTGCCCGTTCCTCTGGCCTACAATGTCTCACACAACCTCCTGGGAGTTGGTCTGACGCTGGAGAAAGAGCCAGTTCACAGTTCTGTGAGTGTATATGTCAAGTAATATACACTGCTCTACATACCTGCAAAGTTATTCTCTATTAGTGTTATCATCCTGAGGAAGATTCGGCTTCATCCCTAGGGAATCCCTAGGGCATCAAATATTTTCAGATGGGGGTCCATGGCCAAATACACATCAATCTGGGGGTCCTTGACATGGAATGTTTGAGAACCAATATACTGTTTATGTTATAATACGGCGTAGCCTTGCCCTTTGGTGAAGCTTACCACTTCCTGCACCATTAGGCTCTCCATTAGACGTGTGATGGCATTGCTGTCTCTCCCGCCACCCACCGAGACTTAAAGCGTCACATTTAAAATGCTAAGTAGAATTGGATATGCCAGCCCTAACCACAGAGACTTTATTTGACGTCTTAAGTGTAAATCACAGTGGCACGGGGAGACGTTCTCCGAACAGTGGGATACTTGCTGTGTCAATGTCAGTTTTTCTGAAGCACTTATGTGAATCCACAGAAATTAAGCTCTAGTCATCTCTGACACCGTGCCACATCTCAGCTGTTCGGTGAGCAGGGGCGTCACAAGGGGGGGGGGAAAGTGGGTCTGAGTTAGTAGGGCCCAAGGTGGAGGGGGCCTTCATTATTTTATACTTTAGCTATTGAAAAATAGCAGATATACAAGCTCACAGCACGGCACCGCGTGCCGCGCTGCGAGCTCGTAGATCTGCTATTTTTGTAAAGTCGTGAAAATGTGTGCAAATCTTTGAATGTGTTTTTTTAAGCGAACATTTGTAACTCAACGTTTGCTTCCGGGGGGTCCCTGGAATAAAGTATTTTTAGATGGGGGTCTGTGGCCAAATACATATAATTTTGGGGGGTCCTTCACATGAAAAAGTTTGAGCACCACTGACATAGAAACATAGGTTTTTCAAAAAACCTCAGAAGGATTTGAAATATTCAAAGACTTGCACAAATGTTCACGATTTTTCAAAAATAGCAGCTCTACACGCTTGCAGCACGGCACTCGGTGCCGCGCTGTGAGCTTATATCTACTATTTCTAAATAGTTAAAGCACAAAATAACGCGTAATAGTGCGTTCCCAGCCTAAATGGGTTCAACCCCCTCCCCCTATGAAGAACATTCATGGGGGGCCCGCAGTGAATCCTTGTACCCAGGGCCCAGGATTTGGTGTGACACCCCTGTTCAGTGAGATCACTCTCTCTACCAGCACACGCTCTCTCTCTCTTTTCCCTCTCTTTTTTCTCCCTGGTTGCTATTTCATATTCATCACGTTCTCTCCCCGCCCTCTCATCTTTCTACCCACTTTCTTCTGGTTGCGTCGTTCAAAAAGGACTCTCCATTCTCTAACCGTCTGTCTTTGTACCCTCCCTCCATCTCTTCTTCTCCCATGGGTGACTGCTTAAAAGAGCTCTAAAGACGCCTGGGGACTTAACCACTTTGACGTTATTACACAAGCCCGTCTCACTCAAACCAATCCCAAACCATTGAGCAGCTTATGTCAACAGAAGCTTTACTGGGACGAGAGGAGCACCTCGTCCGCTAACGTGACCAGACCCAACCACTTTGTTGCCAATGGAACTGAAACTCTACATATACAGAAGGGATGATTATTCTGCATTATGTAAAAGCTTGGGTTACATGAAATATATCAAAACGGACAGGGTGTCGCTCTCCATTCCGACATGTCGCCACTCCGAAATTGACTTCTTATTGTCAGAGTGGCGACACTTCCATAGGGGTTAAGTTTAGGGTTAGGGTTAGAGATAAGGTTAGTGTCGGAATGGAGACATGTCGGAAAGGAGACATGTCGGAGTGGCGGGGTGTAACCAAATGGACAGTTTGAAGCTAGAAGCCGTAAGTCACGTCACAAAACATAATTGGGGACATAATCATTTCATCGTCATTCATTGTGACCCCCTCTTAGGCACATTCAGATGAAAATATCAATTTGGGGGTCCTTGACACAAGCCTTTTGGGCTGTGAATAATAGTGAGTAGTGAGTAGTAGTGTATCCATCTCCTGGAACTCCGTCACAGTACATTATCACTCTGGATTCAGTGCAGTATAACTTATGGATGCAATGAATGATCCTCTCTGGATTCAGGGTATTATTACTTTTGAATGATGCATGGGAACTATTAGAGCAGTGGTTCCCAAACTTTTTAGGTAGAGAAAAGAGAAAATTTGCAACTTGGAAATCTTAGCTTTCTTGGGGAATGTTTCTTTTTATGTTTTGAAATAATAAAATGGTAAATGGTAAATGGTGCATTTATATAGCGCTTTTATCCAAGGCGCTTTACATAGATTGTGCAGTATATTCACCCATTCACACACACATTCATACACCGGTGGCGGAGGAAACCATGCAAGGCACCAACCTGCTCACCGGGAGCAATGTGGGGTTCAGAGTCTTGCTCAAGGACCCTTCGACATTAACTCAGGGGGAGCCCGGATTCGAACTGGGAAATAATAATAATTAAAAACTAAATGTAGGAAACAAAAGATTATAAGGGATAAAAATGTGTCTGTGACCCACAAATGGGTCCCGATCCAGTGTTTGGGAACCAGTGCTATGGAGTGTATCTAGAGGCCTATAAGGAAGTGAGCAAGGTGATTGTTTGGTGGCCACAGCTACTCTTTAATCTTCTCTGCCGCTGACAGTAACACTCTCTCTCACACAGCTGAACCCTCCAGCACCAGAAGGTTACAGGAAGCAGTGGTCACAGTCAATCATCAGGACCTGTCTGTTTAATGTATGCGCTGAGCGCTGACAGCCACGTCTGTGTGCCTATAACATCATGTTCAGCAGGATTCACTGGCTTCTTATTGGTAGTGATGTACTTGATATCGATAGCAGTTGATTGTCTCGCTGATGTTGTGTGACTCAGGGACGTGCAGAGAATATTTGAGAGGCAGGGGCTGACATTTTCAAAGGGCCTTTTGGTGAAAATATCGAAAATAGCAGACCTCCAAGCTCACAACGCGTCGCAGGAGGTCGGCTATTTTCGGTTCTTGATACCACACTGAACTACAGTTAAGCCAATACTGGAGATGTGGCGTAAGGCTTGGATTTCTACACAGAGAGGGCAATTCTTTCAACATGAGATGTTGCATTCAAGTTCAGGAGAGTTTGGACAAGGCAATTCTCTTGAATGCTGCCTTTAGGTATGGAATGGAAAGAGGGGCATTTGCCGAAGGCCATAAAGGAGTGTGGATCACTAGCATCCTTTAAAATTGCCCTGAAAAACTTACAGGCAGCAGCCGTTCGCAACTGGTAAAAAACTAACCTAGCCCAACCCTACTGTGTTCTATTCGTCTGTCATTCAATGTTATATGAGATACTTTAATGGTTTCCTGTGGAAATAAGCTTAGTCTTTTCATGGATCTCCTTTTAGTAGACCTTGTACCAGTGAACTGTACCGTCATGAAACTGTACCTTTTCCTATGCAAACTTCTAATAAAGTCTTCAATCAATCAATCAATCAATCAATCAATCAATCAATCAATCAATCAATCAATCAATCAATCAATTTCTTTCACCAAAGTACAAACTGCATTCATGGTCTGGAGAGGGCACATTTCACAAACGGATAAAAGGGCAGGGGCTCAAGCCCCCTTTGATGTCTGTGTGTGCACGTGCCTGCCTGGTTGTGTGGCTCCAGTGTGCAGAACATATTCCCCTCAGACATGGCGTTAAGAGCACTGACATCACCACATATCAAAGGTCAGGAGGAGGAGTGCCTCGTGATTGACAGTGGGACTCAAGGGCGTTATTGGAGGACACGTTATGGGAGAAGCCAGAAACCTCTCAATATTATTCAGCTCAGTGAGGCATATGCTCGTATAATTGCCCCCCCAGCAGATGTGCCGCACCGAACGTGAGTATGTGACGTGTCCCGTCAGAAAAGGTGTAACGAAAAAGTGTCTGGGAGAAGATCATGAAGAACAAAGGTCATCTAAGTGAGGGATAACGACTGGATCCCTTCAGCCTGATAATCAGGCTGTTGTGGTGGATATACACACACAGGACAATCATTGATTGTTAGTTATAATTCACTGCAATCTTGCCCATGTTTACTTTAGTTACCAGAGGCAGTATTTCCTTTGTGCTACCTTAAAGAATGTGTGCTCACCTCTGAGGTGGTTGACGTAATTACCTGTGCGACAGGTCTATTCATTGTTGTTTTTCCTGGTTAATAAACGGAGTGCTACTTGGCTCTTCAAAGAGGACTACATCTCCCTCGTTTCTCTGCCTGCATCTGCACTCCTACACTGTCGGTATTGTTATTTCTGGAGAACCCACCACGGAGCCAGTCGTTATCCCGCTTATTACCCGGCTACTAAATAAAATTAATAATTTGACCCAAAACGAAAAACAAAACAAAAGTATTTCCTTGTTTACAGACGGCTGAAAGTATTCCACAAGACGCCTTGGAAAACAAGGAAGTGCTGATCAAATAGAATCCGTTTTCTGATACTGCGTCGTATATTTCTCGCCTCAAATGTTTTGAAAAACATTCTTGAGAGCAACGTTTAGTCGTAAATGACGCTGTGTGTTTGTTTACATGGCTGCCATGTTGGATACGGCACTAAATTCACGCAGCGCAGCCTGAGTGCAGCAGGTGTTCTGAGCCTTTGATTAGGCAGCAGTCCGTTATCCACAACTTTCCAACGTCCCATCGTGCATTGCGCAGAAGGTGTGCGGCAGCTTCCGGCGCCGCAGCCGAGAGTGATCTACAAGCTCACAGCGGTTGCATCTGCGACGAGACGTGAGCTTGTATGTCAGCTGTTCTCCGGAAGTGTCCCACTGATAATGCTACAGTAAATTCTCGCGCAAACAGGTGGATAGAGCGGAGCAGTCATTATTCACCTATAATTCACCGCTGATTTCAGCGCTTGACCAATCAGAATCAAGCATTCAACCAAGCCTCAATTCTCTCAAATGTTCTGTATCTACTATACCGTACGCTGTACCATCTATTGTGCCAACGACCTCTGTGATAGCTCATCTCTGCATCATGCTGAGTGTCCCAATAGAATTCAAAAGTCGCCAAAGATTTGGCAACACATTATTGGCTCCTCTCCAATCCCTTTTGCCACAAGTTTCCTTTCTGCACCGCGGACTTTGATAAGTGAATCAACATAACTATCACTCAAACACCTTGCACCAAACGTTCCTGGACAGTAAACTTTGTCTAATCCCCCTTCCTTTCTTAAATTGTCCATATTTGTCAAACTATGCAGGCTTCAGTTAACCTGTCGGCTTAGAATGTCACTCTGCTGAACCATGGCAAAGACACTTTTATGGACAAAAAAAAAACTAAAGAATGACCACAAATGAAATTGAATGAATGAAATTCAGATGAAAAGGAAGAAAGACGTACTCATGGAAAACCCTGAATGGGTCTCAGGACCTGATAGAGGTCCCGCTATAGCAGGGGTCTTCAACAGGGGGTCCGAGACCCCTAGGGGGTCCTCAGAGTTACTACAGGGGGTCCAAATCTTTGTTTGATAGAAACTTTTTTATATTAAACACTTTAACCCTAGCGTCCATATTCGGAGAACTTTAGCCAAAAATAGCAGATCTACAAGCTCACAACGCCTCGCGCTGCGGCTATTTTCAGCAAAGAGCTCTGGTGTAGAGGGGAAAAAGAGCACACTAAGTACAGAGTGAAAGGTCAAGTTTATTAGATAATGACGGCTCAAGTGGTTAAATATCTGGAAACACAAATTTACATGATTCCAAAATACACTGATGATTGTGCTGTCAAACAATGAAACTACGTGGAATCTATGAACAGGTTGTGGGGGTCCTTGTTTCATCTCTCTCTCAACTAAGGGGTCCTTGGCCTGAACATGTTGAAGACCCCTGTGCTAATAGGGTTGGAAGGTTTTAGTTCAGCACCTATATATTGTTGTTGGGATGTGTGTGCTTCCCTTTGAACTGGTCGTCATCTGCAATCACCTCCAGAGGCTCCAAAAGCCCAAGCTGCATGCATCTCAGCGCCAGATCTTCACCAGTCTATGGTTGGTAGTCTAAGTATAGCCAGCCAAACTTAGATTCAAGCGTTATAGAGCTAGCCAGTTCAACTTTATGCAGTTGCTGTGCACTATTCCTGCCTTGTGAATCTCATCACTGACCCTGCTTCTCTTCTCATCTCCAGTCGTGGCAGCCAGCAGAACCCACACCCCTTTCCCCCCACCTTGTAGATGAACCTGTTGTTAATAAACCTGCCCGGGTGGGCTTTAACCCCCTATTGCCTCCTCCTTTGCTGTGCATCTGGGTCTCTCACACACACGGAATCATAACAGATTCAGAGGTTTCCCAGCCAGACTCATATTTCTCCAGAACAGTTGCAATACAGCCATGTGGTGAGACATAATGTGATAGCACCACTTATTTAAGTGTGCCAAGTACACTGTGTTTGTCTGTGAGCAGAGGGGTGGGCGTGTAGCAGTCTCATCCTGGCAACCACCATGCTAATATCCAGGCACGTGCACACAGACATCAAAGGGGGCTTGAGCCCCTGCCCTTTTATGCGTCTGTAAAAAGTGCCCTCTCCAGACCATGAATGCATTTTTTACTATGGTGAAAGAAATGCAAATGCCCTCTTTCCATGCCATACCTGAAGGCAGCATTCAAGAGAATTGCCTTGTCCAAACTCTCCTGAACTGGAATGCAGCATCTTATGTTGAAAGAATTGCATTCTTTGTGTAGAAATCCATGCCATTACGTCACATCTCCAGTATTGACTTGATTATGCTTAGTTCAGTGTGGCATCAAGCATCGAAAATAGTTGTTTTCACCAACAGTGCCCCATATGCCCTTTATTTCATCTGCTGTCTGAAATGGTTAACCTTACATTCTAGACAGAAAACTAAATCTTTTCCACTTTCAATAAATAAATACTGTTGTCTGTCTCCCTAATCTGTCAAGTGGTGGCAATCATAGTGGATTAATGAAGTGACTTGTGATCTACACATTGGGTTTGAATTATCATAATTCTTTTTTTAAATATATATATATACTGTGTATATAGATAGATAGATTTATTTATTTTCGTGTCGTGCACCAAAAAAGGTGCCCAGCCCACATGGACTTACAGGACACATACATATAAATCATTTCATTGGTACCATACAGGTGTACAAAGAAACAAAAAGACTGTTCTTCAAACTGTCCTTCAAGCATACAAAACACTTTGTCTTTTTTCCCAAGCTTTACACACATAATCTGCCAAAAAGAAAATACCTTTACTGAAGCATAATTCAAGTCTTTCATAATCATCCAACCAAAAAAAGTTAACACAAATAGATGACATTTTAACAAATAATCTATGTCTTAATTCATCATACAATGGACAATAAAACAAGAAATGAACCTCATTTTCAATTTCCTCCAAATCACACAACAAACAAAGTCTGTCCTCCTCAGGAGTCCCAATGAATCTACCTGTTTCCAACGCCAATGGTAAGGTCCCTGAATGTAATTGAGCACAAAACGACCTTTGACTCTTAGATACATTCTGCGTGACATAAGGCTCAGGACCATAACCCTTCTTGATAAGACGATATGTTCTGAGTTTCGGTTTACACCATAAATCAACAGACCAACTCTCTTTATATTTATGAAACATAGAATTCTGCAATTCATGAATATTACAACATAATCTATTTAGATAAATGAATGAAGAATTATTCATAAAAAATAAAGATTTCACTTCATTAGCCCAGGGATAGCCATTTGAAATATCCCAGTTAAAAATCTTTTTAGTTAATCTGTGGTCAGGCATTTTAACAAATCTATTCCACAGTCTCATCATCTCACCTTTATGTCTTATATTTACTGGCATCCATCCCATATCTCCACTAATGGCCAAAACTGGCGTAAGCTTATGGACTCCAAGAAATGAGCGAATGGCTCTATTTTGGATTTTGTTTGAATTTTCATTGTCATGGAAGCCCCATACACCAGAAGCATAATCTGAGACAGGACAAACACAAGATTGATATAATTGTGTGTATGTATGATATCCTAAATCTTTACAAGCTTTCACCTTATTTAGAACTGACCCCAAAGCTCTACCAGCTGAATCAGTTAAGACTTGAATACCTTCCTTTAGGTTCATATGCTCATCTAAGGTTAGGCCCAGATATTTGTACGTCTTTGTGTATATCAATACAGTTGAACCAAACATAAACGAAAATAAACTTCTTTTTACAGATGGTTTCCTGAAATGAACAATTTGTGTTTTGTCATTATTTACTACAAGCCTCCACTTGAAGCACCAATCAGCAACGATATTAAGCATATTTTGCAAATCTTTTTCGCAATCTGCAAGTAAAATTATATCATCTGCATACAAAAGTATGCCTACCATCATATCAGCTACTTTAACCCCCAGTTTGGAGTTTCTAATCTTAAGAGCTAAATCGTTCACATACATGGAGAACAAAGTGGGCGACAAAACATCTCCTTGTTTCACTCCAAAGTGTGTAGGAAACCATCCTGTTCTAAAATCATTTACTTGAACACAAGCCATAGGTGCTCGATAAAGAGCCCTAATGGCCCCATAAAACATCCCGTTTACACCTGAAGTTATTAATCTATATTCAAGGAGCTCCCTGTTTACCCAATCAAAGGCCTTCTGGAAATCAATGAAACATGCATATGTTGATTTGTTTTCTTTAAGTCTTGCTCGAACAATAGTAGTGACTGAGTAAATATGGTCAACACAAGATCTTGCTTTACGAAAACCATTCTGCTCATCAACCAGTAAGCCTGATCTTTCAAAATGATCTGTAAGTCTATTATTTAAAAGTGAAGAATATAATTTATAAACATTACTAATAAGACTAATGCCTCTATAACTAAGCGGTAGTTTAGGGTCATTCTTAGAGGACTTTGGAATAGGCTTTATGATAGTTTTGTACCACTGAGAAGGAACAATACCATTATCGAAACAGGATTGAAACAATAGAAACAAAATCTGTAGCAATTTAGGGGATTTCAATACCTCATATGAAATGTCATCAATTCCAGTGGCTTTTCTTAATTTACTATTTTCAACCACTCCCTTTACTTCCTCAATTGTGAAATTACCATTTAAATAGAAATTACAATTATAAGTATCTGCGCTCATTTCACTTTCCATTACCCTCTTTTGACTGTTCACTTCTTCCAAGAAGGACTCATCAAATAAGGAGTGATTACACCCGGAAAACAGATCTGTGAAATCCTTCTCCCATTTTTGTAGTACTGTTTCTATATCAGAACAACACTCCCCATTTTCCAGTGTTACAACCATCGGAATCTCTTTCTTCTTACAGGGACCCAATCTATTAATTTCATTCCAAAATTTCTGAGGGTTATGAGTTTGCAGTTGCTCAATATGTAATGACATTCCTCGATTAAACTTACGCTTCACTGCACGTAACTTTTTATCAAATTCACATTGACACTTTTTAAATTCCTTCCTCAACTTTACTCTCAATTCTTTACTTTCACATTTTAGGAATTTCTTTTCCACTGCTCTTAAATTGTCCCATAGCCTTTGTAAATCTTGATTCCAATATGGTTTAGGAATTCTTCTTGCCCCTTTTGAAATATTGTTTTTAACACATTTATCTAATTCTCTATATAAACACTCACACAATGTGTCATACCAAGCGTCCATATGAGCTTGACCATTTGTGCTTAACTTCACCTGATCAGTAAGCTCTGATAAGCTATTATTACAAGCGTTAGTTGACAAAAAAGATTCAGGGAGTCTTCTTATTTGAGATCTTGAATTTGTTGAATAGCTTGTGGGAACTTGCACCTCTTTAATAAAATTAGATCTAGTCTGAAAAGATACCATCACTACAGAGTGATCAGGCATTTTACATCTGTCTCCCAATAAAGAAATACCCTCAGACCCTAAGCTCTCTAATAACTCATTTGGAGTCCAAACCATAAACTTGTTACAATGTTTTAGCCCTTCATGGGGAACAATAATGTAATCTACCACAGCTCTCCCTCTAGTGGAGACTGAGGTGAAATTATCAGTACCTGGTATTCTCCCATTCAATACACAGCATTTAGCATCCCTCAAAAATTCAATTAAAACATCTCCATATTTATTAACAGAAGTATCTAAATTATTTCTGGGAGATACATCATCCACATCTGGAATGTAATCATTTAGATTGCCAATACGTCCATTTAAATCCCCACATAAATACATTTCATCTACATCAGACAAACTATATATCTGGGCCAATAAATGGCTGAAAAATAAATGAGAAGAAATTGTTCTAGAGGATCCCTCAGGTGGCAAATAACAAGTAAAAATAACAAAACAATTCATTGAAAACCTATTTCTAAAACGCATTCCCATTATTCCCTCCACTGTTTTATCAATTACATTAACTTCATAACTTTCAAACACTGTGTTTTTGATCAATATACCAACTCCTCCTGATCCTTTAACAGCTCTTATGTGTACTTTTCGATTTTGTCCAAACCAAGTGTACCCTTTAAGCTCTATTTCCTGGCGTCCTGTTAAATGGGTCTCATTTAAAGAGATAATGTCAGGATTCATATTTAGCAGTATTACTTTTCTAAGCTCACAATTCCATGTTGTCCAACCATTTACATTCCAATGCACTAATGTGCAGTTTTCAAGTTGTGTGGGGTGGGCATTTACCGATCATTTCGCCGGGTAGTCTCTCCTCTGCCCGTACCCACGACCGCGGGGGCTTCGTGCGCCCCGTGCGCCCCGTGCGTCATGATTCCCACGTCCCCGGGGGTTTGGCGCGTCACGGGGATGTGTGAGTCTATCACCGTCCTCAGCCTCCGGATTGTCTCTGGACTCTCTTCTCTGGCCATTCCCCCGTCGCCGAGGGCTTCGTGCTTCACGGGGATGTGAGCGACCGTCAGTCTCACTGCCCTCAGCCTCCGCCTGGGCACGTCTTGTCAGTCGCCCACTGCCCGTGAAGAAGTAGTCTTGTCCACAAGGAAGCTCCTTCAGAAGAGTTCTTAAATTAATCTCAATAAGCCTCTCCGCATGAGACTTGGCATTATGAATGTAGACACGTTGAAAATCTTCATTCTCCAGTAGGCTCCGCTTGCGACGGAGCACCGCCACTTTATCCTGCACTGAGCGGAATTCAGCTTTGATGATCCCGGGCCCTCGTCCTCTTGGCACCAGGCGCTCCACGTTCACCAGCTCCGGTACCGGATCGCACCGCAGGCCGTCGGCCAGGAGCGACACCACCCTCTGCTGCACTTCCTCGCCTTCCGTAAACGGCAGACCCACAATAATGATGGACACCTCTGGGTTGAACTTGGAAACTGGCCGCTTCACTTCTTCCAGTTTCTCCTCCGCTCGATCGATTCGAGCCGAAAGTTGCCCAATGTCTATGTCGTGATTATCTTGGATTTGTTTTATTTGCGTTTGCAACTCCGCTTTTAATTCCTCCCGATTTTCTTGAATGAGCTTTTCCAGTCTTTTCACCTTGCTGTCCAACTGCTTCTCTAGCTTTCCAATAGAAGTGTTCACCTCAGCGAATAGTGCTTTCTGTGCACGGATTTCCAACAAGATTTGGTCCTGCGTTTCAGCGTCTATTGTTGTAGTCGGCATATTGCGCGTAGCAGGCCTGTTGGTTCCCATAGAATCGTTGTTAGAATCGCTGTTGGTCCCCTCGTCAGCAAATTATTTTTTTCTTTTTATATTTGCTTAGGACATAGACTGTTTACGTTATTTCATCACCAGAAAATAACTTTTAAGCCGCCAGATTTGGACAAAAATAAAGATTAAGGGAACGATAATCACGAGTCAAACATTTCGCAGCATGCCACCGGAAGTGACGTAGATATACAAGCTCGCAGTGCGGCACTCGTGCCACCTTATATATATATATATATATATATATACACAGTATTTTCTGGACTATAAGGCGCACCGGACTATAAGGCGCACTGTCAATGAATGGTCTATTTTCGAACTTTTTTCATATATAAGGCGCACCGGACTATAAGGCGCACATAATAGACGCTACCATTGTGTTATGCATCCAACAGATGGAGCTGTGCTAAAGGGAATGTTAATGTCAATGAATGATCCATAATAAGGCGCACTGGACTATAAGGCGCACTGTAGTTTTTTGAGAAAATTAAAGGCTTTTAAGTGCGCCTTATAGTCCGGAAAATACTGTATATGTTTCAATAGATAAAGCATAAAATAATGCATAATAATGTGTTCCCAGTCTAAATGGGTTAAACCCCCTCCCCCTATGAAGAACATTCATGGCGAGCCCGCAGTGAATCCTCTGGTACCCATGCAGGGCCCAGAATCTGGTGCGACAACCCTGTCCTCGACCTCTCTGTGACCTCTAAGAAACTATGAAAGAACATTCTCTTTCTCCTGGGAGCTGGGAGTGCCAAAGAGGACTTGGTCTGATAACATCTGGAGTATGTTTGCCATTTCACAGCTCTAATCACTGTCAGGTTCTTCTGCTCATTATAAACCAGGAGAGGAGGCATTAATATACCGCCCTCCCTCAATTACCAACAGAGGACAAAGCCTATTACCCTCACAGTCCCTCTGTCCTCATTAAAAACAAGAAAGGTAATGTGGAACTGATGGGCTATTTCAGGAAACTGGCAAACTCTGCTATTAGCTTGCATAATGTGAACAATATGAGACAATATCAAATGATCAAAGAGGATTGTAGGATTTGGTGCTGAATTTACAACAATGTAGAATTGGTCCCGTTTAGACCAAGGGTTTTCAATGTTTTCAGGCCAAGGACCCCTTTAGTTGAGAGAGAGATGAAGCATGGACCCCCACAACCTTTTCATAGATTCCATATAGTGTCATTGTTTGACAGCACAATCATTAGTGTATTTTGGATTCCTGTCCATTTGTACAGTATTTTTCAGATATTTACGGAACCATCCATAAACTTGACCTTTCACTCAGTACTTAGTCTGCTCTTTTTCCCCTCTACACCAAACCTCTTTGCCGAAAATAGCCGATCTACAAGCTCACAGCTTGTAGATCTCCTATTACGCCACGTTGAGAACTACTGTTATATTCTTAGTTGACTAGAGTCCCCCACGGTTCTATAATAGGCCCCCTGCTTCTCCCCCTCTACAGATGCCCTCAGAATAGGAATGCTAAGGTTCATTTGATTAATGAAATGGAACTAGAACTAGCACCATTTATAGACTATGACTTGCAAAATGAAGAACAATACAACAAATTACATTGTATTATATCCAACTTGTACAGAACAGAGCAAAGAGACAGAGGGCGAGCAAATTTACCTACTCAGGGGATGTTTTTCCAGCTCAATGAATAATAAGATCCGACAAAGGCTAAACCAGGTTATGAAAACAATTTATTACATTCAGCTTCAGCTAGCTCATAACGGCAACCAGGTCATTTGTCATTAGAGAAAAGATTGATGACGGAAAAAACTGCACAATCATTCTATTTTGGTCTGGATTAGCAGACTTGACACACTTTATGGTTCTTGCATATACGGTAGTTTATTGGGCTATGACACTCTGAGAATAGACAACTTTATCTGGGAATAACTTTCAATGTACTTGAAAAGCCCCATATAGAACCTCACCCTCTGCTGGCGATCTGTTGTTAGCTCCGTGGTGAGGTCCTATGGAACCATCCCCCCGCTGTCGGACATAAATTCAAAAAATAAGGGTAGTTCCATGCTCGCAGAGTGCGGTTTTCCGTGGACCGGCACAAGAAAAGTATGCACCGGCACTTGGAAAACGGTTTAAATCCGGAAAAGCCCTCGGCGGCAGGTGCGAGTACTGCTCCATTCGCATTGTAGCAGAATAGGAAGCAGTACTGTTAGAGTCAACTGTCAACTGCCGCCGGGTTGAATGGGAAAACATGGCAGGCTGATTAAATAAGCGACTTAAACTGTTTTGTAGCTTGTAGATCTGCTATTTTTGAAAAATCGTGAAAATTCGAATTTTTACCCGATTCTACCTGTGTCTTTTGAATCCAACGCTGTGAGCTTGTATATCTGCTATTTTTCACTGGTTAAAGCATTCAATAATTCTAGGCCTATACAGTAAATGGGTTAATCTGCACCGAACCAACCGGATTCTGGAGAATGTCATTTTAAAACTGTGTTCCAGTAACTCTTTTTTAAATGTACTACTGGTTCTGGGTTGTCAGATGACAAGGTGTGATTTCCCAGCTAGTAACTCCTTGTAATTAATATACTGTATGCAGCCAAGCAATGAATGACTTTGTCTGCATTCAAGCGTCTCTTTAAGATGAATTGGGCCACTCAACAGCGCACATTTAAAGTCACCATTCACACACTCTAATATCAAGCATTTATGGCATGTGCTCAACTCCAGTTAGCTCACCTCCAGACTGCTCTCTCTGCTGCTGTCGTTTGTCATGAGAATCACCCACCCCCTCCAAAGCTCCACCTGCTAATAACTGCTTTTATATGTCACATCAGATCTAGTCCACCAAAACCAAACCATATACTGTAGGCCTAACCATTAATACTTTTGCATAATGTGAATTGTCCTGACTCCTGACTGAAAGATATCTATTTCATGCACACCACCATGCAGTAAACCTTTGAGGATGACATGTACTGTACCAATACAACTCCACACACACAGACAGCAGCAACTGTTTGATTTCATATTTTAATCATATTCATTGGTCTAGACATGCTGTACCCATCAGTACATTGTAGGTGGGTTATGTAATCCAAATGTTATACAATTACTTGAATAAATGCATCACTGATAGATCATTCTTTGTGTTTTTGTATTTCAGTCCCCAAATGCTAAGATCACAAACAGAGGCTATTCCTACTTCTATCAACTAGACCTGTACCTATACTAATGTATTACACACGCCTGCACCAACAAGCATGCGTGTGCACACACGCACACACACGCACACCCTTCAAAACTCGCTCCACTCGCTCAGGTTACAGTTTCTGTTTAAATTATTATATTTTGTACGCAGTGCAGCCAAAACAAAAGCATTTTAAATTAGAGGTCTTAATTGACAAAAGGGCACTCTGTGACGTGTCCCGTATTCAAGCTGTGCAGTTCAATTATTGTTTTAATTGAGGTCAGCCTCGTTAATTAGCACACAAATCAAATTAACTCAACAGCATGGGTGTTGGGTTAGAAAAGGTTAACAGACGCAGAGGAGAAAAGTATGTGTCTGGCGGGGATCTTTAATTGGATAAACACAACACAAAAAAGCTTTTAAACGTTGACATATTCCATGAGTCATCACACGGGTGTAATGTGTAGTTTACCTGGGTGGTGAGGTTAGCTTAAGGGAGTATGCTGAGCTACTGTATGTCATACTGAGTAGAGGAACTGTAGCACTGGGTTTGAAGGTCACAACAGTTCCCCACAGGTGGAGAAAACGTTGGGAACGTGGTGTAATCCCATAGACATTTTTACGTTCATTGTTTGTTTGCTGTTTAATGCATAACTGGGTAGGGGGAGGGGTTGCCATGCAACATACAATAGTAATACAGTTACTACTACTACTACTACTACTACTAATAATAATAATAATAATAATAATAATAATTAGTAAGACGCCTCAGGGCGACATGCGACCTCACCCTAAAGGACGAGGTCGCGCCAATTCTTAGCCATCTGGCCAGTGATGTATATCGGACCAGTTGCACCAGACCCCTGCAAGGTGATGTCAGAACATGCTCATATATGGGCATTACCAAATATGGGCATTCCCAGATATTTGCTTAATATTGATGACATTGGGAAAGGGGTCTCCATATATGGGCATAAAAGGGACATCAAGCCAGAGCGTGATGTCAGAGCGGCAAACCCATTCTGTTAAGAGTGGTTCCCCTGACATCATGTTACTGAATTTCCCCCTTGGGATAATAAAGGTATCTATCTATCACAGTGACATCAGAGCATGATGTCAGAGCGACAAACCCATAGAACCACAGACAAACCCATAGAAGTGTCAGGCGTGACAGACAGAGATACACACAAACTGTGACCTACGGTCGCAATAATAGTAAGTGTTTGTAGGCCCACTAAGACGAGCACACTCATGTAATCTTAACTATTTATTATTATTATTAATAATGTGGCATACTTTCAACTGGAAGCACTGTTAATCTAAAATGTTTGTTTTCTTATGACATGGCTATAACTGGCAACATTGTTGTAAATGTGCCCATTCGGTTCTTGCCGTGACGTAATTTTGTAGTCAGACTCACCGCTGGGGCCAAGCAGGTTTATTGTCAATATGGGCTGTGTTGTGTCCCTCGTACAGTATGCACTCACGCACACACACACGCACGCACGCACGCATGCACGCACGCACGCACGCACGCACGCACGCACGCACGCACGCACACGCACACACACACGCACACACACACATGCATGCACACTGTTTAAAAAAACATATGGGCAAGTAAGTGAATTCCAATTTTCCAGTGCTTAGACTGTATAGTACGAAGTGTTCCTTCAGTGACAGGATAGCCTCAAGTGTAAGACAGATCTACAGTAAGCTAATGAGTTCTCAGTGGATGGCTCTACATGTACATGTACACTACAGCAGGGGTTTTCAAAGTGGGTGACGAGGCACCCTGGGGTGCCGTGACGGCAGTCCAGAGGTGCCGCGAGATCATTTGATAATATTTGAAATGTATTTGGACATATAAAAATATATTTAGTATAATTTTAAACTTGAAGTACAATTTATTTTCAGTCAGTTCTAACCAAAATGGCTATTATCTCAACATTTTCCTCGCAACATAATCACTAAAATATCGTCACTGTCGGACAGAAACATCTCCAAGTTTCAAATGTACGTATTTTGCCCTGCTTCATCATACAAGACCGTCGCACAAAACTAGTGAAAAAAGTAGATCTACAAGCACACAACGCCTTTAGTAAACCTTTTAGATGATAAATAAAAACAAAACGAACGGTTTTGGACATAGAAGGTTTCCACCCGACAACGACTATGCTATAAATATAAGGTCCTGGGAGTGAAAATGATGATGTAGGGGTGCCTCGGATTAAAATATATATATATTTATGGGGTGCCCTGAGACGAATAAGTTTGGGAACCCCTGTTCTACATGTACACTACAGTACGTGGACAGAGTGGCTGATGCGAGGTGAGCAGCAGTTGTGAGTGACACTGAAAATCCTCCTCACACACACATCTTTATTTACAGCAGGGATCTGCCTATTCATTTGTCCACCTATTAATCCACCCATCTCTTGCACTCTAAGCTTGGAATACAGCTTGGAATAAACTCCCACAACACCTGAGGCAGGCAGCCTCTGTGGCTTTAAAGCACAGCTCAAGACCTATTTCTTTACTCTTGCTTTTAGCTGAAATGTTAAATCCCTTTGATGCTATTGACGTCCACACTGTTCTGAAATTGTTCTTCAATGTTTTATGTCTTTATTTTAATTTTTCTGCTTTATTGTATTCATGTGTATTTTTTTTTTCTGTTAAGCACTTGTGCTTCATTTTCTGCTCTGTAAAGCACTTTGAGCTGCATTTCATGTCATGAAAGGTGCTATACAAATAACGTTTTATTATTTATTTTTTTATTAATTAATTATTAGGGTTTTCTCTTTGCGGCTAAATGTAATTTGTTCTCCCAAATGTTACTGTTAATTCATTCATATATCAAACAAACTAGCCTAAATCAGTGCTTCTCAAACGTTTTAATTTCAAGGACACCCAGTTTGGTATATGCATGATTAGGGCCACGGACCCCCATAAGTCAGAGAGGGTACACATTGAACTAGACTGGTAAGGGTCGATTTGGTTCTTATCTTAAGTACCCATCATTTGCCGGCAGGTCCCTGGAGTCCCACTTTGAGAGCCCCTGGCCTAAACGCTCCACCACCACAGTGCTTACTGGCCAGCAGTGCATTGTCTCCGTCTGACAGAGGCTGTTCTTTAAAGACCCAGGGGCAGTTGTTTGCATCAGAGCATTCTGTTCACATTCTGTTTCCACCTTCATCAGCATGTCCTCGGCCGACAGAGGAAAACCACAGCTACATTTTCTACAAGCAGGATCCTGTATTCATGCAAGACATGGCCTTAAGAAATCCGGCCCCATCCTAATTTACAGTACACTTTAAGACAGAATAAGACATAATAAAGCCATAATAAGAAAAAATGTGTTGGTAATTAGAACTAATATGTTTTATTAGACAGAAACAAAGACAGAATAGCAGAAAGAGCGGATACATTCTCTGGCACCGGCACCTGCCGCAGAGCTGCCGCGGCAGGTACCGCCGCAAGACCGGCAGTTCGAACGGCAGTCGCACTGCATCGCCGGCTATAGGACTGGCAGTTCGACCGGCAGTCCCGGCAGGAGGACCGACGGCCGCCGCACGGACCGGCAGGTCCCGTCGCGGTAAACTGCCGGTCCGTGCGCTGGTGGCTGCCGCGACAGTTACCAGCGATGCCGGTCCTACCTACAGTTCCGTGCGGCGGCTGCCGGTCCTATCTCCGGCAATGCAGCACGACTGATGGTCGAACTGCCGGTCGGCAGGTGCTGGTGCCACAGAATGTATTCGCTCTTTAAGCTATTCTGTCTTTCTTTCTGTCTAATAAAACATATTAGTTCTAATTACCAACACATTATTTCTTATTATGGCTTTATTATGTCTTATTCTGTCTTAAAGTGTACTGTAAATTAGGATGGGACCAGAATTCCAGCCTCTCTCTGTGACACAGATAGACATATTCCTCTGTATTTTAACGTAAAGAAACGGATGCATGGGATGAGGTGGCAGGATGCATGTAAAAAGAAGTAGGAATAACAACTGTGTGTTACATTGTTATATGAAGCATCTCAATCGCTCAGTTAATTTATTTAGTTAAAGCAGCACTAACTCTCCAAAACGTATTATTTTAAGCAATAACAAACATCCCTCAATACATTTATAGACTTCTAGGGGCTTTCCTGTATTTCCATCTAGGGGGGAGACAATTATTTTATCCGCCACGTAACGATTTGGCAGTTCTTTTAGCTTACAGTAATCCCCCTGACTAACTGCAGAATCAGCACCATGGACAGCTGTCGTGCCAAAAGGTTTCATCCAGCCATTCCAGCTGCGTATTGCAGAGGTAGGAACGTCAAATACGCAAGAGAAGATTCCCTACTTATCCCTATACTTCCCAAAATTCCATTGCCGGCGTGGCAGTTCCTCTCCTTTGATGCTGCCTCCCGGGTCCTGGATGTAACAGTGGATGCGTGTTGGCCCGGCCGACTCCCACTCCCACTTCCAGGCTGCCGCCAACCATGCCTCTGTAGACTGGTCCTCAGGGTGGACCTGAGCAGACCAACCATGCCTCTGTAGACTGACTGGTCCTCAGGGGTGGACCTGAGCAGACCAACCATGCCTCTGTAGACTGGTCCTCAGGCGTGGACGTGAGCAGATCTTGTGCCGCCCTGTGCTGTACGGGTGGCGGGACTAAAGTCTATTTAGAGGCAGCACTGGTGTGGTCATGTCGTTGGGCTGTCCTTCCGAGGGCGAGGGTAGCAGCCTCTCGTCGAAGGCCGGCCGGGGCGATTCCTGCTAGCACTGGCAGGTGGAACACAGGGTGGGCTTCAGGCAGACAGTTATGGTCCTAAGAGCATTGTTTATGGCAACGTCGACCTCCTGGCGTGTGGGCTTCTGCACCAGGCTGGAGGACAGTATTCAGCTGCGGAGAACACCTGGGCTTGCGTGGAGATTCTGAGCACATTGGCTGATGCACCCCAGCTAGTACCGGCGAGACGCCGGATTAGTGAGACCCTTGATGTTACTTTGGCCGTCACTTCCTCAAGGTGTTGTTTGAAGGAGAGTGACCTGTCCAGACGAACGCCAAGGTACCGTGGGGCTTGCTGGAACTCCAGACGCTCGTTGTTGACAGAGACATCAAGTTCCCTTCTTGCTTCTCTGTTGTTCAGATGGTAAGCTGCTGACACTGTCTTGCCAATGCTGAGCTGTAGGCCACTTGCTCAGGTGGTCTGCCAGGATTCCCATATCCTGGTTTAGGCCAGCTTCCATCGCCTCCCATTTTTGCTGTGTGACAACATTGTTCCAGAAAGTATCAAATAGGGCTTCGTGATTAACATCTTTGATTGACTGCGATAGCTGTCAGCGTTTGGAAATGTAAATACATTAAATAAAACCTACAATATAAGGCCTGCCTCACGTGCTCATTACCTTATCTCCTCAAAAAATATGACTAAGTTCATATCGAAATGAGCAGCAGCTTAAATCTGTTTGAGATTCACTTTATTAATCTTCTCAAATGGACACAGATGGAGTGTAGACACCACAAAAACTGGCGCGAGGCAGGGGATTCAAGGCCAGATGGCCCCACAGATTTGAGAGGAAAATACCGAGCATTCACTTGAGATGATGGGGACGGTGGGGTGTACTGTATAAGAGGAGATAATATTCAGTGGCGGAAGAACTATCCAGATTTTGTACTTACGTTAATCCTATACTCTGGATTTTAAAAGATGTTGTAGTTTTCACAACGAGATACACAAAAATACACACCGCATATCTCTGCTGTCGGGCCGAAACCTCCTAACTCCATAATGTTCATTTTTGGGAAAATGAGCTCAAGTGGAGTTAGGAGGTTTTGACCGAAGGGCTTTTTACTACTTTTCATTGGTTCAATATTATTTTAACCAACACACAGACGTAAAGGGTGTTCAATAGCACATATTTATGAAAAAAAAGAGTGGGCCAATCGGGTGGAGTTAGTTGGTTTGGCAGAAGGTGTGGAGTTAGGAGGTTTTGTCCCAAGCACTTTTTACTACTTTCCATTGGATCAATATTATTTTAACCAACACTCAGCTGTAAAGCGTGTTCAATAGCCCTGATTTATGCCAACAAATCTAAAACCTCGAAAATGGAGTTAAGAGGTTTTGGCCAGACAGACTTGCTCAATAAAGAATGAACTTTTATTTAATATTCAACATTTTGGTCAAAAACCTTCCTCAGTCACTCAGAGTTATTTTTGAAGCGGTGAAAACCGCTTCCAATGAATGGCTTTGTGTGTATCACGCCCATATATGGTCATTTCAGTCCAGAATGAACAGGCTTTTTCAAAAACAGAATGTCCGTTTAATTACCATATATGGTGATGTCAGTCCAGAATGAACAGGGTTTTTCAAAAACACAAAGTATGTTACCTTATGTCCATATATGGTCACTCCAGGCCAGAATGAACAGGTTTTTCCTGTCCCGTACGTGTAAAATATCAGTCCAGAATGAATAGGCTTTTTCAAAAAGCAAAATGTGTGGTGTCCCTCCCGGTTAGATGAATGGATACTTTGAGGATTGGTCAAGCTTCACATGATAATTTGGCCTTCAGGGTTTATCTGTCTTGTACATGCAGTATCTATTGCAGATTATCAAAACAGATGAAAAATACATTCAGAATAGAGGTTTTATCTGTCCACCGCTTCACTTCGAACCGAGGTTTGATTTTTTGACAACAAATATTGATTTAGTTTTAGTCATAGTTTTTGGAATAAAATCTAAATTAGTTTTAGTCATAAAACCCTAAGTTGACTGGTGCCCCCCATGGCGTCTATACTTGGTCCCCTCCTGTTTACCTCTATACACTAACTTTGCATGCACACTCCCAGACAGTAGACCAAGGAAGAACCTCCACCCCAGGTTTTTCTAATCAGATTGTTGCTAAACACTCCTACAGATCCTACCTCACGCAAATTGGTACACATAATCTCTGCAGTCATTTGATCAAGACTTATCGGTCAAATCTTTAGTAGTCCATTCCGATTGGCTACGACTGACTTCCAAAGTTCCAAGGTTTGTGGGAGTGGCCCGTTTTGCACAAAATGCCACAAATTGTGAGGAACTAAATTACTCAAATACTCAAATAAAACCACTGACAAAGCAGGTAAGTAGTGCTACAGACTGAATTATCAAAGCTTTTTAGAAGGTGCAAAGTATGATTTTTTTAGAAAATCACACTCTGAGCACATTTGAAGTCAGGCACGTGCACACATAGACATCAAAGGGGGCTTGAGCCCCTGTCCTTTTATCTGTCTGTGAAAACTGCCCTTTGCAGGCCATAAATGCAGTTTTCACTATGGTGAAAGAAATTCAAATGCCCTCTTTCCATGGCATACCTGAAGGCAACATTCAATAGAATTGCATTGTCCGAACTCTCCAGAACTTGAATGCAGCATCTTATGTTGAAAGAGTTGCCATCTCTGCGTAGAAATCCATGCCATTAAGCCACATCTCCATTATTGACTTGATTATGCTTAGTTCAGTGTGGTTTCACAGTCACACACCGAAAATAGCCGACCTCCAAGCTCACAACGCGTCGCAGCGCGACGCGTTGTGAGCTTGGAGGTCTGCTGTTTTCGGTGCTACCACCAAAAGGCCCTTTTGGAAATTTCAGCCCCTGCCTCTCTAACATTCTCTGCACGTCCCTGTTTGAAGTAATATGCATCTGGTAATTCATCTATATTTATGTTACACTTGAGGGGTAATGTACCTACAGTAAATAGGAAGAAATGTTCTGCTTCGAAGTTTAAACCATGACAGGATTGAAATAATTCCTAGGAAATGAATGGCTACGTCTGTGTCATATTAATTAGGCTACATTGTGTTACACGGGGATACTGAAGGCACTCGGTAATTGCGGTGGGATTATTAAAATAGAAACCACATGTAATAATGATATTTAATCTTTTCCCATGCATTTCAACAAAATCAGACATTTGTTATAATGAGAAGAAGGGAAGGGAGGAAGAGAGTCTAATTAAATCTGCTCTGTTCTGCCTGGGAAAGACATGTTTAATTTAGTTGAATTCTTGGTCCCAACTATACATAGTCAAAGCCATGGATGAATGATCAATGTGTGGCCTGCCAATGCAAACGGCTATATACAACACTGTACACTGTACATACTGTAGGCCTCCAGTATGTGTGTGTGTGTGTGTGTGTATATGTGTGTGTGTGTGCGTGTGTGTGTGTGTGTGTGTGTGTGTGTGTGTGTGTGTGTGTGTGTGTGTGTGTGTGTGTGTGTGTACTGTGTAGTACAGGGTTCCCCAATAGGCGGCCCGCGGGCCATTTGCGGCCCGTGGGGGGCTACTGTCAAGCCCCCACCAACCCTAGTAATAATGGTAGTATAAGAGCAGCAACAACACTAGTATATCGTCGTTGTCAGGTGGAAACCTTGTATCTCCAAATGTGTACATTCTTTCGCAAAGTAAAGCCCTGCTTCATCATTCAAGGCAGTCTCACAAAAGTAGTGAAAACAGCAGATCTACAAGCACACAACGCCTCGCGGTGCGAGGCGTTGTGTGCTTGTAGATCAGCTGTTTTCACTAGTTTAAATCATTTTTAAAATGATAAATGCAAAACGAACGGTTTTGGACATACAAGATTTTCACCCGACAACGACTATACCTGAACTGTCGCTGGAGTAGTGGGAACGCCACCGTCGCCCCCTGCAATGTTGTGGCCCTCGGCTTGGTACCCTAGACATGATTCGGACCTTGGGTAAAACTAATTGGGGAACCCTGATGTAGTATGTATGTACAGTATGTATGTATGTATGTATGTATGTACGTACGTACGTACGTACGTACAGTATGAACTTACAGTATACATTCCAGAGCCACCCTGGTCACCTGCCCACTTGATTCCACCCTTGTTGGCCACAATGTTTTTCACTGAATGCTTTTACAGCTGACACACTGTTACCAAGTACACACATCACACTGCATGAGATCAAGCTACAGATGGTGAAGTGACACAGCTGACCTCTAAATCTGACATCTTTAATATTTGCAAAATAAAAGTATGCAAACACATGGACAGTAGGCTATAATATAAAGTAAATAGCACCAAAATAAATTAAAGTAAAATAGAATAAAATAAAATAAAAAGCAACTAAAAAGTGTGACCCATAAAATCAATTAACGGCAGAATACATACAGAGACGTTACTCCGGGTGTTAAACCCAAACGAAACATGTGCAGTTTGGGTTATGAGGTGTATACGAGGGATTGAATGTAGGCGTCTCAGAAGTAAAAAGAACCCAGACGTACAGTATCAGTGATGTCAGTCATCTCCAAATTTGGGCACTGTTTCGGCATGCGGCTGTTAGCATTGCGGTGACGCATGCGCAGTACAGGCGCGGTGGTATCAGTGATGTCATTTATCTCCAAATGTTGGCACTGTTTAGTATCAGTGATGTCAGCATGCACATATTCAACAGACAATCGGACATGACAGACATCCGGTCGTTTATTAGTAGGATGAAACCGGATACATAAGAAGTTCTTTAACTCTCTTACCGCGGAACGAGCGCTCGTTCTTTGTTTCACGTGTCCGCCGCGCCATAACCAGCGTTCGTTCTTTTACCTGTCTGAGCACTGTAAGCAGATGAGGGGTGGCGCGGGTGTGTACAGTAGCAGCAGCTCCCGTAACGCTAGTCTCAAATCTGGAGCGCACATAAACAACAATAGAGGGTATGCACGTCCACTGGGACCCGCCCCCCTAATCTAGACTGAGTGGCAAAACATTGAGCAGCATGGAGCACTGGAGTTTGGAAGTGCTAGTTGCAAATCACTCAACGGCCCTGCATACCACCTGTTTCTAATTTGCACATAATGCAGGAGGCATCAGGCAGCAGGATGTTGTGTTGTAGAAAACGAGTGCTTCCAAACTCTGACACTTGGAAAAATAAAAACCTGCATAGAATGTCTTGACAGAAAGTAGCTCATAACATGCCTATGGTGGATTTTTATGAAACAAAAACTTTGCAGATAGAAAGAGGATAATTCAAGCTTTCAGTACAGCTGCAATGTTGGTGAGTCAACTTTGTCTAATACAATCAGATAGGACTTTTCTGTTTGGATGTATGGGCTGTCAATGGCAGAAATTAGTGTTTTGCCACTCAGTAGGCATGTTCCCACATAACTTCCAGCAACAGTGATGTCACGTGCATACCCTCTATGGCGGCAGGATCACTTCTTTGGTGGTTTTCTCAGCTCTATTTCTATGTTGGAGAAATGGTGCAAACCGAGGGGGAGGAGGAGCCTCTAGCTTCGTAATGGCGGCCCCCATAATGCTGTTTTTTTTCACGACTCCGTGAGCGATGCAGCCGTCTTTTCCTCAAGACCTCGTTAGGAAATAATGGATGGCTATTTTTCTATAAAATCGCAAAGGTAAGCTACTTTGATGGCCATGAGCAGACTGTAAACAACGTGAATGGCAGTAAAAGAGTAAAAGTGGTCGATATTGATTGTACAGTATAGATAAGAGCAGGTGGTATTAAAGTGGCAGAGTGGATGAGAAGATATAGCACAAGGAAGTGGCAGTGGGTAGAAATAATAAAAAGACAGGAGCTCTGCTCTAAAAGCTTTGGGGGATTTGAATCCAATAAACCACACAGAGGATTAGACCATGTTAATGCAACGCCTACCGCATACACACTGGACACACTGCTGAGTGAGAGACACACAGAGAGAGAGAGAGACAGAGAGAGAGAGAGAGAGAGAGAGAGAGAGAGAGAGAGAGAGAGAGAGAGAGCTCTGAGACAGAGACACAGATGCTTGAATATAAACAGGGAAGCAGGAATATTAGTAGATATTAATGGAACATGGTATTGTAGATATTAGTATTATTGTTATTATTAGGACATTTTTAAATTTGTTGAATTTTCCATCCAATTTATCTTACAATAAATGTGAGAAATCTGTGATTATGTGAGTATGTGCCCCACGTATCTCAAGAACCGTTCGTCCCACCGGCCTCAAATTCGGCAGCGGGGAGTGAACCGGTGTGAAAGGTTCGGAATCTCCATATGGATACCGCTGGTATCTCCATATATGGGCATAAATGGACACAGGCAAACAGATGGTCAAAACGGGTCCTATGGACAACTGGTATAATGGGGTTTGCATTAAAGGGTGGGGCATTCATTCCCTATTTACATTGTTCCTGAGTAGGCCGGTCCCCGACTAGACGCTCGCCCGCCCGTCAGGCAGATACAGATCTCCATTATATAGGCATAAAATGGACGCAGACAGACAGATATCTCCATATATGGACATAAATGGACACAGGCAAACAGATGGTCAAAATGGGTCCTATGACAACAGGTATAATGGGGTTTGCATTAAAGGACGGGGCATTAATTCCATATTTACATAATTCCCGAGTTCTCTTTCGGGCGGCCGAGATTCTAGTATTAATAATTCATACTTTCTTTTGCAATGCTGTCAGTCATAACATTGTCAACAAGAAAAGCATACAGACCTTAGCTGCTTCATTAAGGCCAATCAAATACCCGCGCTTATGGCTCCATAGGGGCCTGTAACCCAAGAGACGAAACACCTCTGCACAGCAAGCAACGTACATTCCCCTGTGGATAGTAGTAGCATCCTTGGCACTATAGCTTACACAGGCCTACACCAAGAAACAACTTTTTATTCTATCTCAGATATTACAAAGCAAACTCACGTTAACACCATATTACAGTCACGGTATATCGTATTACTGTTGAACAGTAGTCTTCCATAGCCAGATGTTTGGATATGACCGCCTACTAGTATCTCTGGTGATCAATAGGCTGTATGCACAGCAGCTGGAGAGAAGTAGGGTCTGTTCTCACTTCCTTCAAAGGTGTTATCAATGATACTAATGAAGGCTCTGTTCCATTTCATGTAGAACAGTGGTTATCAAACCTTTTATTTCAAGGGCTCCCATAACTCTCAGAGTTACACATCTTTTTTAAGGGGACATTTGGAACCCCCAACTAACCATGAGGGTCCCTGGACCACACTTTGAGACCCACTAGCGTAGCAGAGTGTTTCCAGTGATGCACAATAGCAGGGTGCCATGTCATAGTTCCGACTTAGCCTTATAAGCCTTATATTAAGAAGTACCTACCGAGACCTCCTCATTGTGACGTTGGGCCGTCTCTTACAGACTTTGTCATACACTCCTGCTGGATGGGTGGCAAAATGGTCTCTAGTGGCTCAACACATGCACAAATGCCAAATATAAGACACCGTCCTCATTCTCCCAACTGTTAATGAATGAGGCGATAACTTTGCACAATGTATTAGTCCGTTGTTTCCACTAAAAAAAAACAAAAAACGTTTTACCAAGTGTGTGTCGGAGTGTCACTGCTTTTCCACAACGCTGATTATACATGGCCGCACTTATCACGTGACGTTCATCCCTTCCCCCATTCGCTCATACATGACGTATGTATAGACGGGAGAATGCACAATAATGCTTCCCAGCCAGGCGTAATACAGTATCTGGCCTATACTCCTGTTCGCAATTTGGTGTGAGGGGAGTTTCTCACCTGAACTGAGTTAGTGGGTCCCTAGACATGAAAAATCACAGAGGTGCTCGTCCGCCATAGTGGCACGAATGGTGCAATGGCCAAATCAAATATGGCCGCCATCGGCTATAATGAAAATCCAACTTTTGTGTATATGCACAAGCAATACCTCCATTCTGACTAATTTGGGTGCGGGGAATTCATTTCTGATATTGTTTTGACCATGTTGGGTGATTTGGACCTTGAAAGGTCATGGTCAAGGTCATTTTGTAATTCCGAAGACCATGGCCACAACTTGGCCATTGTTAGGAGTAAAAACAGGTGCTGTAGGTCTAAATCAACTAATTCTGACATGTATAATTCATTTCTGCTATTGTTTTGACCATTAAGGACAATCTTGTCTTTGAAATATCAATATCAATGCCATTTTTTTTAACGATTTTGTCTTTACTAGCACTTTTATTTAATTTTTTCATAATAGTTTGTTTTGTTTATAACAAAATACATACTATTATAAATAGAAGTACACACCCCCATTTAACTTTAAAGGGGGACTTTAAATGGGTGTTTAAATGAGCAAATAAGGCTATAAAAGTGACAAATAAGATCACATAACATCACACACAAAATTAAATAACAATTTCCCTCAAAGTGCACCATATTGTGATTGTGTATTATGATGCAAGTTAGTATGATGTGTTTTTACAGGATGGATTTGCTATTGTGCCATGGCAAAATATGATGCACAGAATTCCACCAGCCCAGCAACCATATCGACGAATGTCACGCTTCAGACATGGGAGTGTACTAAAGTCAAAGTGTTCCTTCCATCCATCGATGTTCCATTGGTTCTAGTCTTTCCCTGGATTCATTGGCTGTTGCATGCAGGTGGCAAGAAATGCACTAGGAATATGCCCTGTTGGTCTCAGCAGTTGTACTGTACTTCTCTGCTACCATGTTCTGTCAAGGTCTTTGCTTCTCCGATTATTTTTTAAGATATTGTACTGTACTCGGTCAGAAGCCATAGCTGCATGCTTAGTCCCCACCTGGCTCATGCAGTCATCTCCAGTCTCCAAGGCATATGTGCCTTGATCACTGTCTTGGCTAGTGGTGCTCCAAGATGAGAGACTGATTGATGCAGTGGAAGCATGTGCCATACACCAGCCTCCTCAATCTAGATCGAGGTCTGGGATCTCTTCACCACCAGCCCCTTTAGCGGGGAGCCCCTCATCATCAGAGACAACAGAGCTGACAGACACACCCAGAATGCTCTGATGAAGGCTCATAGCCGAAACGCTTAAGAGTTCTTGTTGGTTTGTGCCAATAAAAAAGTGGAAACGTGAGTACTTTATTCTCCACTGATTTAAAGTTTTGGATGTGCTACCTTTTTGATGCCCTGTTAGGGTACCCCCTCATGCTCATATATGGGGATCCCCAGACATCAAACCCAGGCCCTAACTCGCCAAGGCCCTGCTTGGCTTTTAACATATGTTTTATGCCCATATACTGTATGGAGATCCCTGTCCCAATGTCATCAATATTAAGGACATATCTGGCATGTTTTGACATAACATTGTTGACCCCTGATCATGCAGGGGTCTCCATTATATGTAACGGGTCCGATACACATCACTGGCCAGATGGCCAAGAATTGGCACGCATGTCGCCCTGAGGCGTCTTACTAGTAGACACATCCATCCCTCAGCAACTTTCCAAATTCTGGGTGTCTGAGGAGAACAAACAGTTCTCCAGCTGTGTGTTCGGAATATGGTGTCCAATCAAGCCTGTGGCAATGTTACCATCATTGTCGGACGACAGTGGCTCAGTGTAGAGCGCCTGCCTTGAAATCTGAAGGTTACAGGTTCGATTCCCAGCTCTTCCTGGTTATGTGTCGAAGTGTCCTTGAGCAAGACACTGAATCCCTTACTGCTCCCAATGAGCAGGTTGGAACCTTGCATGGTTTCATGGTGTGTGAATGTGTGTGTTAATGGGTGGTTTGTAAAGTGCTTTGGAGAAAAGCACTATATACTGTAAATGCAGTTCATTTACCATTGTCTCTGATGAAGATGACAAAGGTGGAGTAGAGATCCCAGACATCTTGAATAGGATTGAGGAGGCTGACACATGGTGCATGTACTGACTCCATTATAACCAACCCTAACCTTCACTAACCTAATGGTCGGAATAATGGGATGTCGGAATTATGGCGGACCCCAGAGAGTTGTTGTCTCCTTCGCGTAACTGCTATACTACACCCCATATTTCCAAGCACTGGCTGCAGAATGGCAGAAAATTGGAAATGCTTCCACTGCATTGATCTTGGAGCACCACTAGCTAAACAGTGATCAAGGCACATATGCCTTGGAGACTGGAGATGACTGCATGGGCCAGGTGGGGATTAAACATGCAGTTATGGCTTCTGACCAAGTACAATATATCTAACAAACTTTGGAGACTGAGAGGCAAAGACTTTGACAGAACAAGACACAGCAGAGAAGTACAACAGCTGAGACCAACAAAGCACCTTTCTAGTGCATTTCTTGCCACCTGCTTGCAACAGCCAAGGAACCTGAGAAAAGACTAGAACCAATGGAACATGGATCAGGTCATGACATTAGGCTTGTCCTTTGTGCTGTATGCAGACTATGGACTGCCCTTATACTATACTATGGAGTGGAGGGAGCAAGGAGGGTCATTAGCAGTCCTTTTGTTATTCATTCTATTTCAATGTCTGACTCAGTTTAACCGGACAAGTGACTTTTGTGCCCAGACAAGTGAATGAGAAATGTACTAAGTGCCTCAAAAAGTCAATATCAAGCCCTGATGGATGGAAGGAACACTTTGGCTTTAGTACACTCCTGCCATGTCTGAAGCGTGACACTCAACGTTATGGCTGCCTTGCTGATGGAGTTCTGTGCATCATATTTTGTGATGGAACAATGGCAAATCCATCCTGTAAAAGCACATGACACTAACTTGCATACACAGAATCACAATATGGTGCACTTTGAGGACAGTGAGAAAAGGGAAATTGTTATTTAATTTTGTGTGTGATTTTGTTATGTGATCTTATTTGTCACTTTTATTCGTAAATAGTCTTATTTGCTCATTTAAACACCCAGTTAAAGTCCCCCTTTAAAGTTAAATGGGGGTGTTTACTTATATTTATTACTAGTATGTCTTTTGTTATAAACAAAACAAACTATTATGAAAAAATAAAATAAAAGTGCTAGTAAAGACAAAATCGTTTTTGAAAAATGGCATTGATATTGATATTTCAAAGACAAGATGATCCTTAATGGTCAAAACAATAGCAGAAATGAATTATACATGTCAGAATTAGTTGATTTAGACCTACAGCACCTGTTTTTACTCCTAACAATGGCCAAGTTGTGGCCATGGTCTTTGGAATTACAAAATGACCTTGACCATGACCTTTCAAGGTCCAAATCACCCAACATGGTCAAAACAATATCAGAAATGAATTCCTCGCACCCAAATTAGTCATAATGGAGGTATTGCTTGTGCATATACACAAAAGTTGGATTTTCATTATAGCCGATGGCGGCCATATTTGATTTGGCCATTGCGCCATTCGTGCCACTATGGCGGTCAAGCACCTCTGTGATTTTTCATGTCTAGGGACCCACTGACTCAGTTCAGGTGAGAAACTCCCCTCACACCAAATTGCGAACAGGAGTATAGGCCAGATACTGGATTAGCGCTGTTGCAACCAACATTGTGGCAGACGGGGAAAAGCAGTGACACTTGGTAAAAAGTATTTTCTATTGAAAACAACGGACTAATGCATGCATTGTAAATTGCTCTGCAACACTGTTTCTATCTTTTTATTTTTTTGTCTCTACAAATTCTCCAAATTGTTACCACCCACCACCACTGATAGCCCACACTTCAACAGACTTATTATCAGTAAGCAGAGATCTCTGAAAGTCTGACTACGCAAGACTAGTTGCACACTAGTCATTGTTCTCTCTCTGGCAAACAACCCAAATAAATTGATGCCATTGTGCAGCAAAGATGAATGAAAGCAAAAAATATCATGAATTGTTCATGATATCATTATGTAGTAGTCTTGTCTCATCTTGTAACCTAAAAACGAACACTTCATGTTGTTCCCCTCAGTAACCTCAGAGACAACAGCCAAAAGAGCAAGCTGGCTGAAGTAAAAGTGCTCAGATCACAGGGAAAGAACGTTTCTCCGGCATCAGAATAGTGAATAGTGTTCACACTGAGAATGGTAAATGGTTTACATTTATACAGTATAGTGCCATTATCTAAAAAAGCATTACATTCACACACAGATTACAGAGGCAACCATGCAAGACACCAACCTGCTCATTGGGGGGGAAATTTAGGGTCAGTGCAGGAGTGTCGCACCAAATTCTGGGCCCTGGGTACAAGGATTCACTGCAGGCCCCCATGAATGTTCTTCATAGGGTTAGTCAAGTCTTTGAATATTTCAAATCCTTCTAAGGTTTTTTTGAAAAACCTATGTTTCTATGTCAGTGGTGCTCAAACTTTTTCATGTGAAGGACCCCCAAAATTATATGTATTTGGCCACGGACCCCCATCTCAAAATATTTAGTTCCAGGGACCCCCCAGAAGCAATATTTGAGTTACAAATGTTCACTTAAAAAAATACATATATTCAAAGATTTGCACACATTTTCACAGCACAGCAATTTGTGTGTTGAGGAACAAAAACTAAATTGGGTAGAAAAAGGGGGTAAAAAAGCAACAAAAACGGAAAGAATTGGGACACTTTTGACACAAAGCTGTTCTACCTGCTGACCCACTGCTGTCCCATATGATGAAATGATGAGTCGATGATAATACTCTCATATCTGTTATAAAACCAAATTCCCATGTTGAAATTATGATTAAAGTAAATATTTCTACTACAAATCATTCCTATCTCAAAGCAATTCTCTGCAGGCAGACAAACTGCACGCGTTTAATTAGGTTCAGGTGTTTATCCAGGATTTGGTGAAGCTTTTTTATGTGCAGAGAAGCTTCTTATGCATAATTAAATAAATACTCCCTGTGCTCTGGCTCTCTGTCGACCCATACTGGAGTGCTTAAAAGCGACTGTGTCAGATTAATGCACACACTCCACGCTCTGGACAGAGATTTCACAATTAGTATGCACATATTTACCTCTGTTTATCATACTTTGAAATTAAAATGAAGCACTTCACTTATGCATGCTTCAGGCTAATCTACATACATTCCTAATGGTACACTGCAAAATCCTGAATATTATTTTTAACTCTGAGTGCCATCTGTGCACAATCTTGCAGTGTAACCGTGTGTTCACTGTTTCTAAAGGCCATATTGTTACCTCGCCGTTGTCGGGTGGAAACCTTGTATGTCCAAAACCGTTTACATTTTTTTAAAACAGCCAATCTACAAGCACACAACGCCTCGCACCGTGAGGGGTTGTGTGCTTGTAGATCTGCTGTTTTCACTACTTTTGTGCGACAGCCTTGTCTGACGAAGCAGGGCTTCGTGAAAAAAACATACAAATTTGAAACTTGGAGATACGAGGTTTCTGCCCGACAGTGACTATATATAGCAGAGTCATGCATCCAGTATTCTTAGAAGACAACAAATAGATCAGATTATTTTCATATAAATGATCAGAAAATGAAATATGGCATGTGGCATAATTTATTTGGCATTCAAATAATAGACATACCATACACATCATAAACACCAATGAGCTGCATTCTCCTGGAAGAGTTTTGTCTGGAGGATTTATTGGGACTCTAAATGAGGCGAATGCAACTTTAACTGCCCTGTCAGTGTCTTGCAACATAAATGGGTGCATCATGTAAATCAGGGTTTCACAACAGGGATGTGCAGAGAATGTTAGAGAGGCAGGGGCTGACATTTCTAAAAGGGCCCTTTGGAAAATAGCAGACCTCCAAGCTCAGCTTGCAGGTCGGCTATTTTCGGTGCTTGACACCACACTGAACTAAGCATAATACGTCAAAGTCAATACGTATAACGGCATGGATTTCTACACAGAGAGGGCGATTCTTTCAACATAAGATGCTGCATTCAAGTTCAGGAGAGTTTGGACAAGGCAATTCTCTTGAATGCTGCCTTCACCCTTCAGGTATGGCATTTCTTTCACCATATACCAACTGTGTGAAATGTGAAAGGGACATTTATTGACATTGATGGTGTAATTATTGTGTAAATAAAGGGGTAAATCATTTGTGCACTGAGAGAAAAACAAAGTGATGTTTTGACCAAAAAAACAAGGTCTTTGGCACGCGACAGCCCTTAAAACTACATACATAAAATATATGTAACATACCAGTAAACAACATACCGCATAATTATCGGCTAATTCAGATCAAAAACATAGAAAGTACTCAATGGAGTATGTCTTACGTAAAGTGAGTGTGCATATAGAGAGCATATTGTCATTACTTACAGTAGATCATGTCATATTGCATCGGCATTTGCTGTACACAATTCACAATGATTAAACTGCCTTCTTCAAAAGCCAAGCTGTCTTATGATGCATGGGATGTGAGAAGTTGCATGTAAGGAATGCATTTAAATTGTGAACATGTTTAAACATGTTTACTGTACATGCAGCCAAATCGTTTAATGTGTCTGCAGTCTTTTAATGAATATATTCCAGAGGCCATATGTCTCCCGGGAGCATGCCCCCATTCCGACATGCTGCCAATCCGACATCCCCCATTCCGACACTAAGCCTATACCCTAACCTCTATGGAAGTGCCTCCACTCAGACAATTAGAAGTCTATGTCGGAATGGCAGCGTGTCGGAATGGAGAGCGGCCCCCGTGTCTCCCAAGGTCCCCCAAGCTCAAAGTCATGTATTGGCTTTGAGCACTCAACATGAGTTTCAGTCCCTGATACAATCCCCAATGATTTGGCTGGCAGTGGCAGCTGTGGCAATAGTTCAGACCAATATTGATCCAATACATTCTTAAAGAAGTCGGCTTGCTTTCAAAACTGTATGTGCTTAGAAAAAAAATACAAATAAAAAAAGAAGGGACGGAAAAACTTACAGCTGCTGATGTTTTCGGCATGAACTTATAACAAATTGCACATCTATGTCATAGTCCTAATATCAAGCAACCGAGTGGTGTAGTTAATCACAGATGCAGCAACTGAAAAAACTACTGATTTGTTCTTAAATATTATATTAGGTTCATAATATGAACCAAATACCCACTACTGTATCAACGACCTTGGAAGATTTAACAACCGACAGTTAAACAGGCATAACTCCTGTTAGCATAAATATACACAATATAACAAACTATGTTGCTCAACAAAACATTGCTTTCCTTTAAAAGGGCTGAGTACAGGCTATAGCATCCGTTATAAGTGCTACATAGACACATAACACAACAATGTTAATCCAGTGTGAAATCGTGGGTGCATTTTGTGAACCTCAGGGCAACTCTGCTGAAGACACTGGAGATATGCTGAGCGTGGCGGGTATATTCTGTCAGCACGGTCAGTGCTCCGCGGGCAACAATGTGCATGTATGCATCTAGATGGCAAAACATGCCCCATCATGGCACGCAACACAACACAACGCCAGCGGTCATATTGCACGGATGTTAGCCGCTGAAAATGCAAGCGCACTGACATTCCCATCCTATAATCAATTTGAGACGTCGGGTGGTTTATGAGCTTGCAACAAAGGAGAACAAGCTGTCTATCATCAACCATGTCCTTGTCTCTGTCTCCCCCAGCTGCCTTGCATATCGTCGTTGTCGGGTGGAAACCTTGTATGTCCAAAACCGTTTGTTTTGTATTTATCCTTTTTAAAATGATTTAAAACTAGTGAGAACAGCCGATCTACAAGCACACAACGTTGTGTGCTTGTAGATCAGCTGTTTTCACTACTTTTGTGCGATGGCCATATGATGAAGCAGTGCTTTACTTTGCCAAAAAAGAATCACAAATTTTAAACTTGGAGATACGAGGTTTCTGCCCGACAGTGACAATATACTTAATATATTCCATACATCAACGTTGAAGTGTACAAGGTCAAGAAGACACACTCTCTTCCATCTGGTGGTCTATAAGTGAATTCCTATGAGACTACAGTGGTTTCAATGAATCTGGAATCCACTCGAAGCAAGCCACTGTCATCAGCACTTAACCACTCGTGTGCTTCTCAATGTCAACTGCTATTAGGTTGAAGAGACACTCACATTCTGAGCGGACACGGAGGGAGAGTCCTCCTGACCTTTGGAAGACTAAGAGAGATGTTATGATAGGAAGAAGAAGAAAGTAAATCACACATACCTTACTGGAGTCTTCGAAGGCACTGAATGGTCGGGGGGAGTCCTGCAAGATAGAGGGGACATGTAACCATAATGTTATTATTTCTTTTTTTTAAACGTAATTTTTATTTTTCACATGCACAAATATTCACAGGGTCAACATTTACATAATTTTCATTGTTATATTAAAGTCCTTTTTAACCCATTTAGGCCTAGAATTATTGAATGCTTAAACCAGTGAAAAATAGCAGATATACAAGCTCACAGCACGGCTGCAAGCTTGTAGATCCGCTATTTTTGGAAAAAGTCGTGAAAATGTGTGCAATTCTTGGAATATGTGTATTTTCAAAGCGAAAGTTTGTAACTCAAATTTTGCTTCTGGGTGGTCCCTGGAACTAAATATTTTGAGATGGGGGTCCGTGGCCAAATAAATATCATTTTGGGGGTCCTTCAAATGAAAAGGTTTGAGAACCACTGACATAGTAGTCTCTCAAGAACAGACTAACTGAGCTCCAGTTAATCCTCTGTGGTGTCATTCTTCCGGGTCGTGTATTCAGTCTATTTCTCCCATTTTTCAAGAAACAACTCTTCCTGTATCCTGAGTCTATGTGAAAATCTCTCCATTACATACATTCCCACCACAATGCACAGCCACAAGTAGGGGAGTCACTTCTATACCATAGTCTCGTTACTGCTTTTTTGCTGACTGCTAGCAGCACCTTGACCAGATACATGTTGTCTCCATGTGTGTTTTCCTGTGTCAAGTTCCCTAAATATAATACCACACCCGTCTTTGGTATTTCATATTTCAATATCTCTTTTAAATTTTTGGCATGCAGTTCCAAAATATACAGTATGTTCATGGTCAGCGTCCATGTTTCCACACAGTCTCCACCATGGTTGTTTCTCTGCTGTGAATTTTCCTCTGATCTTTGATGTGACCACAATGTTCATACGAGTATGTGGTTTATTTTTAGCGGCTCCATTATGATTTATCAGTCTGTAAAAACAAATGAACGATTGTGCGTAAAACATAATGTCTTACCACCAGAGATAAATTATTTTCAGCCTTTTCTTTTATTGAGAGAATGAATGACCTTTTTAAGAGATAGCAAAATGTGCTTGTCTTTGGAGATAAAACATTTCAATTATGGATGACGACTTCAATTTTAGGAAACGCTTCAAGTAAGCAGTTACACTCCGAGAGAATCTTTTCGGTAGTCAGCAAGAAACATTTCCCTGATTAGCAGAGATGAAATCATCTATCAAACTGTACAACTAAAATATAATTGTGGAACTACAGTAGTATTGCATGACACATCATACTTTAGCTTAATTAATTTGAATTTTAAAGAAGATGCATGATTCCCATAAAAATGCAACACGACTTCCCACTTGGCACATCACTCCCTCGGGCCTATGTGGGCACAAAGGGGATGCAGACAGACTGGTACTCTGACACTACAGTGTGACTCAGACATATTGGTCGGATCGGTGGTGTGAAGTAAGGCGTGAACCTCTACTATCTTTAAATGGCCGTAACGGTCCGATCGGTGGGTCTGGGCAACCGCTTATCTGACCCAGGCACATGCACGCATAGACATCAAAGGGGGCTTGAGCCCCTGCCCCTTTATCCGTGTGTAAAAAAGTGCCCTCTCCAGACCATGAATGCAGTTTTTACTATATGGTGAAAGAAATGCAAATGCCCTCTTTTCATTCCATGCCATACCATTCAAGAGAATTGCCTTGTCCAAACTCTCCTGAACATGAATGCAACATCTTATGTTTAAATAATTCCCCTCTCTGTGTAGAAATCAAACATCGAAAATAGAACTCCAAGCTCACAAACTTAGAGGTCGGCTATTTTCGATATTTTCAACAAAAGGCCCTTTTAGGAATTTCAGCCCCTGCCTCTCTAACATTCTCTGCACGTCCCTGATCTGACCGACTTTGCGCCAGACACTGCAAGATCTCAGTCCTTGACGATGTGCGCACCTTGTTTGAAGTGAGGTGAACTACAGACACACAGATGAACAGAGTTTTCGCACGTTTATAGAAGGAGGCGGATGATGAAAGAGTGTTATTTCTATCTCAGAGACTTCTGATACTGTAAGTTCAAAGCACACAGAGCAGAGATCTCACAGCTTGGCACTTTCATCCAAAGGTTAAAAGTGCAAAGCTGTCTATCACAAACATCACTTAAAGTCACACAATCCTGTGATGCTGTTAAAATCAAAACCACTTTGCTTCTGTGCACAGACTCCAGAGAGAGGCAGCAAAATCTGAGTTACTTCACTTCAGGCATTTTCCATGGTACACATACTGTTAGGGTTTAATTACTGGTATAACAATCCACAGGTGCAACCCTGGTTTGTTTTATTGGATTAGTTGGGTTTTCTGCAATCTGAGTTCCCAGAGGTTCTTTTTTTCGCCACTAGGGGGGCGAGAAGAACCTCTGGGCCAAAACTATGATATTCCTGGGCAGGAAGTTGTCCCAGGCTCAGAATCTGAGCCTGGACAATACAGGAAGTAGAGCCCTGTGCAAACCTTCAAAACATTCAGAACAGAAACCAACCAAAAACACTGCAACAATATGCAGCCCATGTTTCAAGGTGAATCCTACCAGACTAGGTTTTCTGAGGTTTAGAGCTAAATTAGATTATAGCTCGACTCTTGCCCAGTTGGTTAGTAAGTTGGTCCAAAGTAACTTCTTAGAAAGTTATTACAATTATATTACAAGCAATTACAATTATTAACCGACTGGAACATTCATTAAGATAATTCACTTAAATAGGAAGTGAATGATGAAAGGATGACGTGGGCAAGACGTCACTCCTGACACATACAATATCAAAGACCTTTATTCAACCTTAGTGATTCTTCTTTCAGTGACATGTTTTAATTATTATCACAATAAAAACTAAAACACTATCGGCCAGGGGCCATGGCGGGGGTTAATCCGTCCCTGACTGGGAGTGGCATCACCTTTTATTTGCCGAGCTGCATATCCAGTATCCGGTACTTGATAAAGTCTTTTTTTCACTCTCTATCAAATGTCTTGGCCAAATAATAGCCGATCTACAAGCCCACAACGCGTCACGTTGTGACGCGTTGTGAGCTTGTAGATCTGCTATTTTTTTGGCAAATGTTTCGCCCCAGGATAATTTTTTGATTATCGTGATAATATCGTAAATGGTGATTTCTTTTGTCACAATAATCGTGATATGACATTTTCATATCGTCCCATCCCAATGCTTGACTGGAATGGCTGCAGAGCTCCCTAGAGTCTTGAAGGCCTGATGCAGGCTAATAGGCCACAGATGACCTCATTGATGTCTGGTGTCACATTTGGACTGGATTCAATGGCTTCATTTATTATTAGCTGGCAGTCCGCCGCAAGCCTGTGTGTGTGTGTGTGTGTGTGTGTGTGTGTGTGTGTGTGTGTGTGTGTGTGTGTGTGTGTGTGTGTGTGTGTGTGTGTGTGTGTGTGTGTGTGTGTGCGTGCGTGTGTGTGTGTGTGTAATAATGTGCAAAATGTATGTTGTATAGAGTAGGTGTGTATGAAATTCAGACCATCTCCATTACACCTTATTTATATGACAAGGGGGTCCCAGAATTCAAACGCAAAAGCCAATCTGTTGAGACAAACCGATGCCTCAGGCATAATTGGTTCGCCGCCTGCGGCCATAATCAAATGTGTCTGACGTACTCAGACTGTAGCTGCGACTGTAATGAGGCCTATTTCCCTGAAACGGTGAAGCAAATGGCATGAGCAAGACCATTTTCCTAACGAGTTAGAAAACAGGAAACGTTTTATACTGTGCTGTGATATTAAGTACAAAAGCACAGTTCAGACAAGACGCTTTACAGCAAGACATGATGTGATAATTTGTTCTGAGAATCTGTGTGGTTAGCTTTGCTTTTCCTGCTACGGTTCCAACCGACGGTGTTAGCTTGAGGGCCATCTGAGAATAAACACAACAGCAGGCACGTGCACACATAGACATCAAAGGGGGCTTGAGCCCCTGCCCTTTTACCCGCCTGTAAAAAGTGCCCTCTCCAGACCATGAATGCAGTTTTCACTATGGTGAAAGAAATGCAAATGTCCTCTTTCCATGCCATACCTGAAGGCAGCATTCAAGAGAACTGCCTTGTCCAAACTCTCCTGAACTTGAACGCAGCATCTTATGTTGAAAGAATTGCCTCTCTGTGTGGAAATCCATGCTGTTATGCCACATCTCCAGTATTGACTTGAATATGCTTAGTTTAGTGTAGTATCAAGTACTGAAAATAGCTGACCTACAAGCTCACAAGCTTGGAGGTCTGCTATTTTCAATATTTTCACCAAAAGGCCCTTTTAGAAATTTCAGCCCCTGCCTCTCTAACATTCTCTGCACGTCCCTGGTTGGTGTTAGCTCGAGGGCCATCTGAGAATAAACACAACAGAAAGGCTCCTACATGCATATCTCTTCACATCAGAGTTTTGACTGTAGGCTCCTTTTGCACATGCATGATCTGACCTTCTATTGTGGCTTGTGCCGCTTTGGTGCGGGGCACGGCTAATGTTGACCAGGGGCCCTGCGGACCGCAGCGGGAGCTCAGTGAAGCAACATTAGCCCACAGTGCAGTGCATTAGCCTGGCTCTCTGACTGACACACATTCATGGATGCAGCAGGGGCGTCACAAGGGGGGGAAAGTGAGTTACTAGGGCCCAAGGTGGAGGGGGCCTTAATTATTTTATACTTTAACTGTTGAAAAATAGCAGCTATACAAGCTCACAGCGCGAGTGGGCATAAGCCTATATGTATTTTTTAAGCAAACATTTGTAACTCAAATTTAGCTTCTGGGGCGTCCGTGGAACTAAATATTTCGAGATGGGGGTCCGTGTTCAAATACATATGTATCTTTTAAGCGAACATTTGTAACTCAAATTTAGCTTCTGGTGCGTCTGTGGAACTAAATATTTTGAGATGGGGGGTCCGTGGCCAAATACATATCATTTTGGGGTCCTTCACATGAAACAGTTTGAGCACCACTGACATAGAAACATTTAATTTTCAAAAAACCTTAGAAGTATTTGAAATATTCACGATTTTTAAAAAATAGCAGATCTACTGTGATGTTGTATATCTGCTATTTTTCAATAGTTAAAGTAGACAATAATGCGTTCCCAGTCTAAATGGGTTAAACCCCCTCCCCCTATGAAGAACATTCATGGGGGCCCCCGCAGTGAATCCTTGTACCCAGGGCCCAGGATATGGTGCGACGCCCCTGCATGGATGGATGGCTCCCTCCTCAGCCATCTGATGCACCCAGCCAGAGCCAGCACAGACCAAGTAGTAACTGCTGCAACCTGCGGGAAGGCGTCTGCGAGACCTGGGTCTGCAAACAGGTCTGCAGTGCAGACCTGTTTGCAGACCCAGCACTGCAGACCCAGGTCAACCTCTCTACTGCTCCCAGTGGCAGCCTTAGCTCCAGGCGGAGCCGCTCGATTGTCCACGACATTGCAAGCGGCGCGAAGGCCAGCGGACCTTGGTCCTGCTCTTCGCCCCCGAGCGCCGCAGGCGCGAGTGGCCGCGAAGAGCGGGCCAGGGCCGCGCGGCCGGCGGAGCGCCGCGCGAGTTACGAAGCCGTGGTGAATGCAATCGTTCTATTTATGCCCAGGCCGTAAGGCCTGGGCAAGCCCACGATAAACGCCCTGTCCAAGTGACTACAATGTCTGCACAGTCACCGAAGCACTAGGGGGCAGTCAAGTAGTATGGGGTCTGCAAACCCGTGTCTTCAGACCCACGTCTGCAGACATGCTGCATGCAGACTTCCCGCAGGCTGCAGCGGTTAGCTTCTCGCACAGACAGCTGGAGTGTAGGCCACACACAAGTCTCTCTGTGCCACCACGCCTCTCTGTCATGAGCCTTTACTGTGCTCTCAGTGCTCTGTGTGCACTCATCTCTCCCTCTGCCTCCACTTAGCTTGCATGGGGCTGGGTTTTATTGGTACTCAGTGCTTTCAAGGTATTGATCAAAAAATCAAAGCTACAAACGTAACAATGGCAGTCAAGCCCAGCAATCGATCTCTAATATCCCATTTGTTTGTTTGTTTTTATTTGTGCCAGGGCAAAAAGCGGTTCAACCTCTGAAATATAACATCGTTGTCGGGCAGAAACGTTGTATCTTCAAGTTTCAAATGTGTATGTTTTTTTCACAAAGTAAAGCCCTGCGTCATTATACAAGGCCGTCGCAAAAAAGTAGTGAATACAGCAGATCTACAAGCACACAACGCCTGCTTGTAGATCTGCTGTTTTCACTAGTTTAAATCATTTTAAAAATGATAAATCCATAACGAACGGTTTTGGACATACAAGGTTTGAACCCGACAACGACGGTAAGTTATATTGTTGTTTGTCTTTTAGATCATCGGGGTTTGCCATAATCTCCTCAAAACAAGAACTACTATTATGGTTTTATCATTTCCAAAGACATTCATTTTGACCGTATCCAAGAACACAATCAGATAAGAGAAAACAGACAGGGTCCAATAATGGCATTGGCCTCAAATAGATCTCAGACTTCATGTGGTCAGTCACCTACATCAGTGTTTCTCAAAGTGGATTCCAGGGACTCTGTAGGTTCCTTTAGGGGGGGGCTAAATTGACCCATACAAGTCTGTAACTCTGACAGTGTACACATTTGTACACCGTCAGAGTTAAGGGGAGACCTTGACATTTAAAAGTTTGAGAAACACTGACCTACATTACATGATGTGTTGGACTGTTTGACAGTAGGCATTCCTGCATGGTCTCATGACCTTGTTGTGTGCTGTACGCCACCATGGCGTGTCTGGCTGTACTGCTAGCCGAAGGTCTGCAGCCTCTGTATCTGTCACGTAAAATGTTGTATTATTTTTTATTTCAGCATCTCTATTTCTGTACTTTACATCATTGAGGCATGAATTTACTTAACACTTAGCTATAGCTAGTCTGTTTGACAGTCTGAGTCTGGGGTACAGTTTGACAGACCAAACGAATCCTTAGCGGAAATCCCTGATGCACCTGTACGCACACATGCACAGTTGCACGCACACACACACACGCACGCACGCACGCACGCACGCACGCGCAGACACATACTCACGCGCAGACTCGTGCGCACAGGCACGCACACACACACACACACGCACCGTGACGCACGAGCACACGCACGCATGCACACACACACACACACACACACACACACACACACACACACACACACACACACACACTGTACTGTAGAGGCACACTACTCAGTCATGTAACACTTGCTCTCTATCTTACATCATTCAGCTCGATTCTCTGGCTGACGAAACAAAGCAAACCCCAATTACCTTTTATCAACATTCCATCTCTGCTGCTTCCTCACTGAAGTCACAGCTGCAGACACAAATAGCAAACAGCTTGCTACTCTACCGTACCGAGAGATAGATGTGAAGAGAACTCTTCTTCACACAGGTGAACACACAGGAAGTGTGTCAACCAGGGGTGTTGCACCAAATTATGGGCCCTGGGTACAAGGATTCACTGCGGGCCCCCCATGAATGTTCTTCATAG
>NC_137815.1:65157732-65185232 GCF_963921795.1 Nannobrachium achirus | reverse complement strand
TGCAGCGATCATTGAATTTGCGACTCTGAGCTGTGTTATTTTCGCATATCCTAGGCTACTCTGTAACCAAGACGACTTTAGCGTTCCTCACGTCGTCAACATGTAACATTAGAAAGTTGTGTTTTAAGCTCTTCTTAACGGGATTCAATGTGACGGGGGTCTGTTTTGTAAAATCCAATCGACGACGGAGCATTTGTTGAACAAGTCAGCGTGTACGACTCCAAAATCAAGCAGCGTCGCAGACTCGCAGTTGCGTGAATGCATGGGTGTTACACAGATATTGGTGTCCCAGAAATGTGTGACCACAGCGCGTATAGTTGCATGGTTGATGACTTGATGTTGCGTAGATATTGGTGTACGGGGCTTTTGGTGTGACACATGGGTTGATTTCCTTTTTCTTTTCTTTTTTATCGGTCAAAATTGACCGTTAGTGCTTACCGGTAACCAATTTCTTATCGGTTTAACGGTAACGGTTAACCGTTGGCCATCCCTAGTCCCGGACTCCCGGCTACGCTTGTCTAGCTCACTAACCCGCTTCCCAAACACTGGGTCGGTGTACCCATTTTTACAGGCCGCAGGTAACATGTTTTCACACGCAAAAGATTACACATTTTAAGAATGAAAAGAAAAGTCAAACATTTTTCAAAATTGCTTCATACATTTGATAAACAAAATCCAGACCGCGTAGCATCGTGAGACGTTGTGAGCTTGTATATCGTTCAATTTAACTAGTTCAGGTCGCCACATTTCTCTTTTGGGTTCCCGAAGGGTTCCCAGTTCGAATCCGGGCTCCCCCTGAGTAATTGTCGAAGGGTCCTTGGGCAAGACTCTGAACCCCTAGTTGCTCCCGGTGAGTAGGTTGGTGCCTTGCATGGTTTCCTCCGCCACCGGTGTATGAATGTGTGCGTGAATGGGTGAATGTAATGCACAATCTCTGTAAAGCGCTTTGGATAAAAGCGCTATATAAATGCACCATTTACCATTTACAATTCAGAACATCTGCCCCAATTTTTTCACTGGCCTCACAAGCCATGCAGCGCTTCCTACCTTTGTTTTATGTTTTTATTAATCATCAACTAACATTTCATGATTGTGACATCAATATCGTTGTTGTCGGATGAAAACCTTGTAGGCCTATGTCCAAAACCGTTTTGCATTTATCATTTTAAAAATGATTTAAACTAATGAAAACAGCCAATCTACAAGCACACAACACCTCGCACCGCGAGGCGTTGTGTGCTTGTATATCTGCTGTTTTCACTACTTTTGTGCGACAGCCTTGTATGAAGAAGCAGGGCTTTACTTTGCAAAAGAACATACAAATTTGAAACTTGGAGATACGAGGTTTCCACCCGACAACGACGATATCCATCCATGATCCCTCCATCCATCCATCCATCCTGTTCCATCTGCTCATCTGTGTTATCTTTCAGCACTTTTCCTGCAAGATAATGAAGTGCTTAATGTTCTCAGAAAATGGATTTCCAGTCATAAATAGTCAGTCTGTTGCCATCGACACGGACAATTAATTCTTTACGTTTTCTTTCTGAGGTGTCTTCTGTTCAATCACTCCCTTTATCCTCCATGGTGGCAATGGTATAGGGTATAGGGAGGGGGAAAAATTCCCTCCCACCAGTGAGAAATCCTGGGACTTCTGAGGTGTGATTTCTGACAGCAGCCACAGCAGGGGTTCACGAATACTTAAGTAGTGGTACAAAACGGCTATATACCGAACTGAATACTCCTGATTATCTGGCTGAATATCTCATGTTTATGCCGGTTTATTTACTGAATATACCTGTCATAGAATGTAGTATACCGGTCCGATAATCTCTCTTTTCACCCAGTGACAGTTACAACATTGTGACATCCAGGAACTATTCATCCAAAACAAAGTGTGCCTACGGCTCACCAGGGGTGTCACACGCCAAATCCTGGGCCCTGGGTACAGGGATTCACTGCGGGCCCCCCATGAATGTTCTTCATAAAGGGGAGGGGGTTTAACCCATTTAGACTGGGAACTCATTATTACGCATTATTTTGTGCTTTAACAATAGAAAAATAGCATATATAAAAGCTCACAGCGCGGCACCGAGTGCCGCTTGTAGATCTGCTATTTTAGAAAAATCTAAGTCAGTGGTGCTCACACTTTTTCATGTGAAGGACTCCCAAAAATGATATGTATTTGGCCACGGACCCCCATCTCAAAATATTTAGTTCCAGGGACCCCCCCAGAAGCAAAATTTTAGTTACAAATGTTCGCTTAAAAAATACATATATTGAAAGATTTGCACATATTTTCATGAATTTTCAAAAATAGCAGATCTAAAAGCTTGGTGCCGCGCTGTGAGCTTGTAGATCTGCTATTTTTTAATAGCTAAAGTACAGTATAAAATACTTACTTACTTACTTACTTACACACACACACACACACACACACACACACACACACACACACACACACACACACACACACACACACACACACACACACACACACACACACACACACACACACACACACACACGCTGCCTTATTTCTCCTCATTCTCATGACTTTTTTTATTAGCTCCATATTCATTCGTCACTCTCACTCTCTCTCTCTCTCGCCTCAGAAGCACCCCTCCCTCCCCACACCTCCTCCTCCACCTCCATTATTCACCTCTTTATAACTTCCAGTATCATCATCTTCTGGTATCCATTCAGCCCTCTCTCCCCCCCCATCCCTCACACTCTCATTTCCTGCATGTCCGCCTGTCTGGCGGGAAACCTCGCACGTTGTCCCAAACCGCACCTTTTTTATTATCACAGTAGTTTAGCCCAGAGGTCTTCAACAGGGGGTCCGGGACCCCTAGGGGGTCCTCAGAGTTACTAAAGGGGGGCCACCAAATCCTTGTGTGATAGGATAATTATTTTCAATAAAAAACTTGCATCCCTATTCTGAGGAGAACTTAAGCCAAAAATAGCCGATCTGTAGATCGACTGTTTTCAGCAAAGAGGTTTGGTGAAGAGGTCAAAAAGAGCAGACCAAGTACAGAGTGAAAGGTTTAAGTTTACTACGTATCGCGATTGAAGTGGCTAAATGTCTGAACATTAACAAGAACCCAACATCAATGTCAAACAAGTCGATGGAAATCTGCATTTATCAATATGTAGAGGGGGTCCCTGCTTCATCTCTCTCTCAGTTAAGGGGTCCTTGGCCTGAAAACGTTGAAGACCCCCCCATTTAGCCCTAGAATTATTGATTGCTTTAACTGTTGAAAAATAGCAGATATACAAACTACGAGCTTGTATATCTGCTATTTTTCAACAGTTAAAGCATAAAATAATAATACACAATAAATGAATGCGTACCGGGTCTAAATGGGTTTAAAAACTGTTTTACAACAGTGAAAATAGCCGCTCTACAAGGTCATATACTTTTGTGCGACACTCTTGTTATGATGAAGTAGAGGCTATTCATTTACAAAAACAAAACATAAAAAGGATGGAGATACAAGGTTTCTGCTCAACAGTGACGATTTGCTCGCCTCTCATCACATCCTCTCTCCTGTGTTTGTCCCATACTCCTCTCTCTCTCTCTCTCTCTCTCTCTCTCTCTCTCCCTCTCTCTCTCTCTCTCTCTCTCTCTCTCTCTCTCTCTCTCTCTCTCTCTCTCTTTTTCTCTCTCTCTCTCTCTCTCTCCGCTCTCTCTCTCTCTCTCTCAATTCAATTCAATTGGCTTTATTGGCATGACATTTTACAAATGTTGCCAAAGCACAAATACAATTATGACAAAAAACAAACAACATAACAATATAAATCAGAAATTACAGTAGGAGATGGTGCGGTATAGTAAAATGGTGTATACCAGTACATGTGTCCTATTGGTTGTCCCTTTTCTTGTGACAGGAATTTACATATTTTGCAGCTAAAACCGCACATTCCTTCTGTTCTCCCAAAAGGAGTGGCAATCTCTCTTTTTCTGTCATATTTCTGAATTCTGGGCAAATTATGTACATTTTTGGGAAGAATTCCTCCCTAATGTTTGTGTATTTTTTACATTGTGTAATAGGAAGTGTAATTCTGTCTCTACAGCTCCCTCATCACAATGACAGCACAGCCTCTCCTCTCTGGGCAGCCAGCTCTGTCTGTGTCTGCCCTTCTCTATTGCCAAGCCATGATCACTCAGTCTGTACATGGTCAATGTCTTTCTCAGGTTTTTGTCAGTTAAGCCCTTTGCACACAGGACAGTTGCGTTTTTTTCGTTTGCTGCATGAATAAAACGCATTGGATTTGGTGTGCAAGGCTGTGCGGAATCGGCACTGCGGATCCCAAAAGGAGTCATAAAAGGAGTGATGAGTTTTTTACCGCATGCGACAAGACACACAAATCGAACTGGGTTCGATCGAGAAAGAAACGCATGGCCGCAGCCACTCGTCGCACGGCTAATTCGGAACCGGTGTGCATGAGGTCTTAGAGAATCATTGAAATTGTCCATTTTATCCGTGCGGATAAACGCGCCTGTGTGCAAATTATGGGCTTTACTGTGTTAGGTAATCTGCCACAGTGTACTGTCTGTTTAGGGCCAAATATGTTTCTAGTTTGTGTTGTGATTGTGTAAGTTCATTCCTCTCTCTCTCTCTCTCTCTCTCTCTCTCTCTCTCTCTCTCTCTCTCTCTCTCTCTCTCTCTCTCTCTCTCTCTCTCTCTCTCTCTCTCTCTCTCCCTCTCTCTCGCTCTCCCCTCCAGGGCTACGGTCGGCCACATCTCCCCCAGAGAGAGAGAGTGCTGAGAGAGCCTGAAATATTGATGTCCCCAGGCGTGGGTTACCGCCAGCGCACTCTGCGGGGGGTTTCAGACCAGTTAGGGAGAGAAACACAGAGTGATGGGTGAACTTCACTATATAGGGAGGAGGATGAGTGGGAGGTGGCAGATGGGGAGGGGGATAGGCCTAGAATTATTGAATGCTTTAGCTAGTGAAAAATAGCAGATATACAAGCTCACAGCGCGGCACCGAGTGCCGCGCTGCGAGCTTGTAGATCTGCTATTTTTGAAAAAGTTGTGAAAATGTTTGCAAATCTTTGACTATATGTATTTTCAAAGCGAACGTTTGTAACTCCAATTTTGCTTCTGGGTGGTCCCTGGAACTAAATATTTTGAGATGGGGGTCCGTGGCCAAATACATATCATTTTGGGGGTCCTTCACATGAAAAGGTTTGAGAACCACTGACATAGTAGTCTCTCAAGAACAGACAAACTGAGCTCCAGTTAAGCGAAAAGGACCTTTTCTTTGACTATGGCTGGCCAGATTGCTGACATAGAAACATAGGGTTTGCAAAAAACCTTAGACGGATTCAAAAGACACTTATAGAATCGGGTCAAAATTCGAATTTTCACGATTTTTCAAAAATAGCAGATCTACAAGCAGATCTACAAGCTCGCAGCTTAATTGTATATCTGCTATTTTTCAATAGTTAAAGCATAAAATAATGATACACAATAATGTGTACCCCTTCTGAATGGGGTACTGCATGGACTGAATTTCTAAAAGTCAAGTTTGTATACCGTTTAATTGTGTAGCTCTTACGGTATATACACTGTTACAGTCTCAAGGGGTTTTACCGGGCTACATTCTTTAAAAGCAAACAAGAGTGACATCCCCTGAGCTTCGAACACATATAGTATATTGGGTGCATGGGGGAAAACTCCCAAGAAAATAACCAAAGGAAGAAACCCCAGGAAGGGTCACAAGGGAGGGAAAGGGACCCTCTGTGGAACAAACTATACCGTATATTATTATGCTTGTTGGAAGCAGCTAGGAGTTGAGTTCACTCACTGTCTTGCTCAAGGACACTTCAGTGCAATGTGAAATATTACCTCTAATAGTAGCCATGTGTTGCATAGAGAATATAGGTTGCTGCCTTCAGGAAGGAGATACAGTGTTCCAGCATACAATAAGGTCAGACTAAAAAGGTCCTTTGTCCATCAGTCGACTTTAAGGCTTAATCAGGAGTTTGGCCAGAGGTAGGCTAGGCGGTGGACATTGCTCTTGTCTGTATTATCCTTATGTATGTAATCCTGTTTTTGTTCCTTTGTGTCAATTGTTTGTATACTGTATGTTGTCGCATACATGGCTGCTGTGTCGCAAGACAAATTTCAGTGTGAACTGACAATACAGTACTATATCATATCATATCATATCATATCATATCAATGCCAGTACAAGCAAGGATTGAACCGGGGACCTCGCCAGGTTGTAGATCTGCTATTTTTAAAAAATCGTGAAAAAGTCTTTGAAAAACCTATGTTTCTATGTCAGTGGTGCTCAAAACTTTTCATGTGAAGGACCCCCAAAATGATATGTACTTGGCCACAGACCCCCATCTCAAAATATTTAGTTCCCGGGACCCCCCAGGAACAAAATTTGAGTTACAAATGTTTGCTTAAAAAATACATATATTCAATGATTTGCACAAATTTTCACGACTTTTCAAAAATAGCAGATCTACAAGCTCGCAGCGTGGCACTCGGTGCCGTGCTGCGAGCTTGTATATCTGCTATTTTTCAATAGCTAAAATATAAGGCTCTGCTCTCAAGACAATGTTGCAACCAGGGTGGAAATGAGCGGTGCCTTTTGTGAGTTCATTTCATGCGGACGGATATACGGACCTACACACAAAACCAGAACGGTAAGCAACCGTTAGGGAAAGGAAAAAAGAGGTACTTCCGTGGCCTACTTCCAGTTTGCAGAAATGTGGCAGGTCTACTGTTTTGTTAGACTAAAGCTCCGTACACACCGGCGAATTAGCGAAGCGTCGCGAATAAGCGAACCAAAAAGGCGAAGTATTCGCGATTCGCCTTTTTCCATACACACCAAAAAGCGAATAAGCGTATAATATTCTCATAATTCGTCTAAAAAAGAATGGGTGATATCTGCCTGTGGCGCCACAGGAGAAAGGAGAAGAAAGGAGAGAGAGGAGAGAGGAGAACGGAGACGGGGAAACAAATAAAACAATGGAAACTACATCCTCAAGTGATGATGACCTGGCCGTGGTTGTTAGCCTATTAAATAAGAAAAAGAGAAAAAAAAGGAATAGAAGTGTATAGGTCTTCACTTTTCACCGACGCACACAACCCATCACATCACAGTAGAGACGCGTTCACCGTTCCCCAGGCAGCTCGCAGCAGCAGCAGTGGTGTAAAGTAACTAAAAGTACATTTACTTGAGTAGCCTGTACTTGTAGGTATTTGTACTTGAGTCCAATTTCTAGTACTTTCCTTCAACTCCACCATATTTCGGATCCTATTGTATTTAATACCCAGCGATTTATTTTAAAACATTAGTCTTTTTGCAGATTAGCCTACAATAAAACATACATAAACCATACTTTTACCAGTAAGACATTCAAGTACTTTTTCCAAGCAGCCACATACCACACAGACGAGAGACACGGAAAAGGAGAAAGAAACACAGTTCCCCTCGGCCTCAATGCAAAGGGAAGGTCCCTCGACCATGCTCTCTCTCTTGAAGTAGGATAGAGTGAGCTTGCTTTGGTACAGAGAGAGGAGTTCACCAGCAAATGTTCACTAAATTCGACACAAGGGCGAATAAAAAACAGAAGCCGCGTCTGCTTTGTCGTCCGGGACAAGGACGACACGAGTGAGCGGCTCTTACTGCCCTCATGTTCAAACGATGAACAAAACACCAGAGCACTTTAAAATATGTATGCGGAATAAAAAAGAGAAACAATCTACTGGATGTGGATCCCCTCAAAAGCCTCAAATGATTGCATTCATTAAGACAAATCAACACAAAATAAATGAATCGCAACAGCTCCAACTCCCCAAGTCCACAGTGACCTTGAAGGCAAGGACCCTATAACCATTGCCATGGAGACTGCATTTACCCAGGAGACAAGGGGAGGGGGGATTGAGACTGAGAGAGAGAGAGAGAGACACTGCATGAACAGAAGAGAGGATGTCAGCAAACAGAGAAACCAAGGGGCACACACAGTAACAGAGTTGAGAGGTATAGAGGCAGGGGTGTCACAAGGTGGGGCAAAGTGGGAGTGAGTTACTAGGGCCCAAGGTGGAGGGGCCTTAATTATTTTATGCTTTAACTATTGAAAAATAGAGCTTGTAGATCTGGTATTTTTGAAAAGTCGTGAAAATGTGTGCAAATCTTGATGAATATATGTATTTTGTTATGCGATCATTTGTAACTAAAATTTTGCTTCTGGGGGGTCCCTGGAACTAAATATTTTGAGATGGGGGTCTGTGGCCAAATAGTGTGTGCCAGCGGCTACGTCATTGTAGTCCTTAGCGGCCATTTCTTGGGTCAAAACACAGGTGTTTCAATTGTTTGATTGCATAGAACTAATGTTATAGTCTAATCAGAACACCTGTGTAAGGCTGTGTTTACCCAAGAAATGGCCGCTCTTAGAACTACATTTGGCCCACCCTATACACATAATTTTGCGGGTCCTTCACATGAAAAGGTTTGAGTACCACTGACATAGAAACATAGGTTTTTCAAAAAACCTCAGAAGGATTTGAAATATTCAAAAATAGCAGATCTACAAGCTCGCAGCGTGGCACTCGGTGCCGAACTGTGAGCTTGTAGATCTGCGGAAAAATAGACAGAATCAGACCTAGACCAGAATCTGCTAAAAAACAGCAGGTACAAAGGTTTGACGCTCACAACCACAGCATCACCACGGAACTTCATTTCTCCAGTCATGACCCCGTCAATCTGGTTTAGATTACTATAATATCATCCTCCCTCTCTCTCTCTCTCTCTCTCTCTCTCTCTCCCTCTCTCTCTCTCAAACACTCATTCTTGTTTAGACCATGCCCTGTTTAAATCCTGTTCACTTATAAAAAGAAAAGGGAGAGGGGACCGATCAAATTGAACCGGACATGAAGCCGCTCTTTTATTTCCCTAAATCCTTTTTTTTTTAAGGATCTCTAAATCCAATTTGCACGGTGAAACGCTGTACTTCTACAGAATGTGTGCCCTGGGTTAAAGCGGAATATGTTTCTCCAAACAATTGGATTAAAGCCGTTCTGGATACGCCCTGTTAGGCTTTGCTGCTGTGGAGAAAATAACATCAATACAATCTAACACTTTCATCAAGTGCACGTACGGTTGATTTATTTTTTTATCTGTAACCGACAATGGAAAAAGGTATAAATTCTCGATCTTAAATACTGCATGTACTGCATTTATATGATAACATACAACAGGGGGGTAAAATACCCATTCTAATTTGGCTTAAAATCCAGTTGGTGGCAATTGCATGTACAAGTATATCTATATCTAAATGTGCATAAGTAGGCCTATTTTAAACTTATTTAACTACAGATGTTTTCTGTTGAGATTGGCACATTTCACCCAGGTTTTTGTCTGCTGACCTCACTCAGCAACGAAAAAAACAGAAAATAAACAAAAATGTAGTTTCAAATGCACTACATTGCAGGTGCTTTTTGAGAGTGAAAAAATAAGAAGACCCGTGTGACATGTGTGATCTGGGCAGCTTGCCCCAGGAAATGTGCCAATCTCAGCAGGAAACAACGGTATAATAAAATAGGCTAATAAAAGTTTGTTTGAACTATAAGCTCAAACCAGCTTTAGCTCCATTCTCAACACTCCTCAAGTGCCAAAACTCAAGTACCAATTCACTGCCAAAATTCCAGATCATACCATATCAAAATCAAAAATTGCATTTACCTATGAAATGGGCCTTTAATATGATCCAATTCAATCGCATTAAGGTTTTCTGCCTTTTCAAACCCTGTCTATGGAAAAGGTAGATTCCCAGGCTCCTTATGCCCGGGAGAGAGATTGCTGCTGCAGAATCTATCAATTATTGATGAAGTGAGAGAAGCTAAAATTGAAGATGAACTTCACAGGCTTTTGTGCCTGCGCGCGCGTGCGCGCAACACGCATGTGTGTGCGCGTGTGTGTTTTAAGATCTCTAGCAACTTCTGTATCTCAGTCAGGGGCGTCAATTGGGTATGGCAGGGGTATGCAGCTGCCATACCCTGGGTCCAGGGGGAAGAATAAATGTTACTTTTAAATATAATTCCATGAATGTCTCTTTGTCTATCTGTGCTGGTTATTATGTTGTTAAATTACAGTAAAATAACTACAAATGCTAAATTTAACAAAATGGCCACTTTAACACTTATGTTGCAATGATTTTGTCTTTTCAATGTTCCGCGATGCCATGGTCTCCATAGACCTCCATGTAATTTATAGTGCACGGATCGTGCACGCCCATGCCTAGATGATGCACCACGTGTGTGCACACTGTTCACAGCTTTCAAACCAAAAAAATCAGGCATTCAAGATTAAGCAGCCATTATGTTTTCTTCAGATGTAAACAAACATGGCTGCCATGTTTGAAAGAATGGGTTGGTATGGGGGTTAAACATGCAATTTCGCGATCGCGATCATGCCTAATACATTTCTGGAGGTCCATAATGTTTGAAAAAAAGAATTGAAAAAAAAAAAAAAAAAAAAAAGAATTCCTTCAAAAACGGCCCAAACTCTGGAAACTCGGGGTTGGCACAGGGGTGGTACCAATACAAACTCGGGAAACTCGGGGTTGGCACCAGATGTGTTAACAATGTATTATAATTATATTCTCCACACTTTTATTCTCCCCATCTTGACAAAATGGTATATTCCCGGTTTTCCGTAGGTCAGCTGCACAGGTGCAATGCATTATTGTTAATTGTAGCACGTTTACCAACATGCCAAGTTTAGCTGCACTTGAACAACCATTCCAGGCTGCCATATCCAGCCCAAGAAAAATAGAATGTACTTCTTAAAAAATAAATGTATCATGCCTGTTGCTAAGGTATGGCAACATGACTGGTGTCTTGCACACGCGCACGAAGGCGCGTGTGCAAGACACCAGTCATGTTGCCATACCTTAGCTTTTTCTGAACTGACGCCACTGATCTCAGTACAGTCCATAATACTGTACCATAGATTTTACAGACCATTACGTTGACGGAACAGGTCAGCCAGACAGCCACACAAAAGCTCACAGCCAGGGGTGTCTCATCAAGCACATTCTGGGCCCTGGGTACAAGGATTAACTCACATTTTATGCTTTAACTATTGAAAAATAGCAGATATACAAGCTCACAGCTTGTAGATCTGCTTTTTTTTTTTTTTTAATCGTGAACATTTGTGCCGAGTCTGAATATTTCAAATCCTTCTAAGGTTTTTTGAATAACCTAAGTTTCTATGTCAGTGGTGCTCAAATATTCTCATGTGAACAACCCCCAAAATGATATGTATTTGGCCACGGACCCCCATCTTTGAGATGGGGGTCCGTGGCCAAATACATATTTAGTTCCAGGGACCCCCCAGAAGCAAAATTTGAGTTACAAATGTTCGCTTAACAAGTACATATATTCAAAGATTTGCACACATTTTCATGACTTTTCAAAAATAGCCGATCTACAAGCTCGCAGCGCGGCACTCGGTGCCGCACTGTGAGCTTGTATATCGTCTATTTTTCAACAGCTAAAGACAGGCCCCTCCACCTTGGGCCCTAGTAACTCAGTCCCACTCCCCCCCCCCCCTTGTGACGCCCCTGCTCTCCGCAGTGCTCATGCTGATGAAACTATACATCACTGGAAAACTAATAAACAGTGGGTGATCTTTCATATGAAGAATGGGTGTCAATTCATTTGACTGTACCAGAATGGAATTGACCTCAGGTGAGCAAAGCGCAGTGACAGGATGATTGAGCGTGAAATGGATGACTGATTACTATATTACAGTTAGTTAGTTTCCATAATACTCAATAGCCTCTCTCTTTCTCTCTCTCTCTCTCTATCTCTTCCCCCCTCTCTCTCTCTCTACTGTAGTGCTCCCATTTAATCTCACTTTCTCCGCATGCCATAATAAGTTTATTTTTATCTGCGCTGACATAAAACCAATATAAATGGATTGATCCACCACTGGGTTACAACTTCCCATCCATGGGAGGCATTATGAATACGTATTATTTATAGGTGGTGGTCGCCTCCGGGTGAAAACCTTCCAGTGTCCAAAAACGGTTCCCTTTTAAATAGTGAAAATAGCCGATCTACGAGATCACAGTGCCTCGTATCAAAGGTGCTGTGAGCTTGTAGATCTGCTATTTTCAGATTTCAACTTTTGTGCGACACTCTTGTACGAAACAAACAGGCACGTGCACACATAGACATCAAAGGGGGCTTAAGCCCCTGCCCTTTTATCAGTCTATAAAAAGTGCCCACTCCAGACCATGAAAGCAGTTTTTTCTATGGTGACAGAAATGCAAATGCCCTCTTTCTGTTTCGTAGAACGATGTCAGCAAGTAAACAAGAGGGATGGTTTGAGAGATTCGATAAGAGGAAGGCAGAGCAGAGGAAAGAGACAGGCACAGAGAGCACATTAACACATTCTAACAAGGTCTGGGTCACACACCCAGCCAGCGGCAGTGACAATCACAGCCGTCCATCAAAATTAGTAGCATTCTATTGTTTCTTAGTGTTGCCACTAGACATGTGGCATCTAGGGTTGGGGAAGGTAACCGCCGTACCGCCGTACCGCGGTATACCGAGGCCTACCGCGGTGTCAGGGTCCTTACCGCGGTCAAAAAAGACAAAAAATAGTCTATTTTTTATTGAAAACAAGCGAGTTTTAAAACGGGGGAGAAGCGAGGACCGCATACGCTCCATGCCGCTCTGCTCTGGGCCGCGTACCACATGTTTGGAAGCCACACACGTCACTCGGAGACACATCAGTCCTACACACAGGGCAGCAGCAACCTCGTAGGGGAGTACGGAGCATCGTAAACTTTCTCTGTAATCCACACGACACGTTACATACCTTGTGTTGTGGCAGTTTATTCATACGGATTACGGGCGGATAGCGCGGGCCGCGTGGACTAAAACCGAAAATGAAACTATCTTTCACTTTTTCCACCGCGTCGCGCCGACTCGCGCGTTGCCGTCTCTCTTCTGGTTTGTTCACACACACTGGCTGTGTGTGAATAGCTCAAGTAGCCTACATTACTATGGTAACCCGACAGTGAAAATATGGTCGCCCTAATCTAGACTAAATGCAACTGGACTATAGTTTGGCTATTAATCATTGAGCTCTCACACAGAATGCCACAGGTGATTTGTAGCTAGTGCGTCTTAGAGTTAATGTCCATTATTTATCATCTAACTGTGTGTGTGTACATATATAATGAACATCTATTTATGAGTATGGATATTTCATTAAAAAAACGTTACTGTCTATTATGATTATTACAAAACAGTATTGACGAAAACCCTGGCTGTCACAATGAAAGATGAAGAAGAAGAAGAAGAAATTAACAGTAAGCAATGAATATGAGCTCATCTGGGTAAAAGCTTTTGGCTGCAAAGACCAATCAAACACAAGGTTGTCTGTTCTATTTCACAGTCCTGGAGAAAATATATTCAAAAGGTCCATGACTTATTAATTACACAATTACGTTTGGCTCAGACACTTATTCAGGTGATTTCAAAAATGTTTCTATAACTTTGCTCAGAATCTGAAGAAAAAAAAAACACAAAATCTAGCCATAACCTGGGAGGAAATAATTACTTTGAATGGCTTTGCTTCACAGGTATTACTTCAAATTGTTCATACAATACAGCTGACAATCACTGTGACCATACTGTGATTTTCCACAAGGGTCACTAATATGTTAAACAGTTGCCACAAGATCAGTGAATGTAATATTTGATCTTTGATATTGTATCACAAACCCTACTGTTCTGCTATGTTAAATAAAACATCTAAGCCTGACCCGAAGTCTGACCCAACGCCATCGAAGTCTGACCCAACGCCATCGAAGTCTGACCCAACGCCATCAAAGTCTGACCCAACGCCATCAAAGTCTGACCCAACGCCATCAAAGTCTGACCCAACGCCATCAAAGTCTGACCCAAAGCCATCGAAGTCTGAACCAAAGCCATCGAAGTCTGACACAATTCTAGACAAACTCTGTCTAAGTCTGATCCAACTTCTGGAACCAACTCTGTCTAAATCTGACAAAGGCGTCTGAGCTAGCGTGACCAGACATCCCGATTTGGCCGGGATTGTCCCGGTTTCAAGCTGCGTGTCCCGACAAATATCTGTAAAACACTAATGTGTCCCGGTTTTTGACATTCACTACGAAATTGTCCCGGTTTTCGCTTCAATTAAAATAATATTGTTGTTTTCAGTGGTTGCATAGACAATTATCGTGTTCTTTTCATGAAAACATGCTCACCTAACCAATCAGAAAATAAGAACAAATGCATTGCGTGTCTGAATTCAACGCTGAATTCCTGTGCATGAGAAAGAAAGGGGGAGTGAGGGATGGCAGGAGAGAGAAAAAGAGAGTGATGCAGGGAAAAGAGAACCATACCAAACAGAAAAATATAAAAGTGAGCAAGGAAAAGAGGGGGGAAAAGGACCGATAGGAGCAAGAATAGACTGCAAAACAACAAAGAATGGATGAGATAAAGAGATGTAGGAAGGGAGAGAGGGAGAGGGAGGGAGAGAGAGGGAGAGAGATTAGCTGTGAACAATACCAAGAAGGGAGGGAAGGTGTGAGAAAAGCAGAGCAAGTCAAAGAAAAAAGGATTAGAGGCAGCATGCTGTAAAGTAACTAAGAACATTTACTCAAGTATTGGAGGCCTATAAAAAATTCTAATTTGTCAATACTTTGACGTCTACTCCACTACATCTCAGAGGCAAATATTATACTTTATACTCCATTTGAAAACTTTAGTTACTAGTTACTTAAAAAATAAATAATAATGATAAAAAGCCAATCTAGAAACGTTCTTAGGTAAAGAAATTGAGTACTTCTTCCACAACCAATTAGAAGTGAACTCGCCAGGTTGGCAGAGATCATTATACTCTGCACTTCAAACTCTTGATGGAAACACATGCCATCAGATCGTAACAATGGCATTCAGAAAATCAATAGGATTAGCAAACGTGTGTATGCAGACACACAAACACTCGCCTGTGTTTCTGTTCTGTCACAGCTGGGCTGGAAGGAACAACAACTATATAATTACCCATAACATCTCCGATATAGGTAAGTACAACATTTCCATATGATGTAAGGTTACCAGATATTCAAAAAGTGTTAATTTTGCTACGAGGAGGTAGGAGTCAGGTGTACACTTTCTAATAACACCAAGAAGCAAATTATTACATTTCTGTTTATTTTTCTTGACAAAGACCAGGATCTAATGGAAAAGGAACTCCTGTAATCTTATTCAATATATCACAGATATCATATCTTACTGTATTTTATTCACCTTTGTACATAACCATGTACAATGAAAACTGTGCCCATGTCATATTTCAGTGAGTCTAAATCTGGCATTAATAGTGGCAGTAGAGACTGTCACAAATAACACAGATCAGACCAAAGCATCAATTGTGATAACCAATCCAAATAACTACCGTAATTGCCGGACTATAAGCCGCGGCTTTTTCCCCATGTTTTGAACTCTGCGGCTTATACAACGGTGCGGCTTATATAAAGATTTTTAGAGCTAACGGCCAGTTCGTTTGTTTTACAATGGTCTTTAACAAGGATTTATATATAGATTTATACAGCTAACGGCCACCAGGGGCGCTCTAGGGGGAAGCAGGAAGGACACCTGCGGCTTATAGTCAGGTGCGGCTTATATATGTAAACATTTGTTTTTCCTTCTAAATTTAGCTGGTGCGGCTTATATTCAGGTGCGGCTCCAGCAATTACGGTTCCCAATGTATTTCTGAGATAGATTCTGAGTTACAAAATAAGTGTTGGTTTGACAAATGACACTGAATTTCCTCTTTAGTTGTTCAAAAGACATCCCCACGCTCGGAGCTCGCCCTCTCTCCTAAGAGTATGTTCTGTGATACAAGGTTAACTACTGGATGGCCTTCCTCATCCACTGACAGCCATACAAACTCTTATTTTGGAAAGAGGAGAGAAAGGGTTTCTGCTGCAACTCCGATTGACCTTACATATGACCCCGAAAATCACGAACCAGGCTCAATCCCATCAAAACCTCCACAAGCTATTATGGACCTTTTTCTTGATCAGAAATGTGTGATGTTGATGTGTGTCCCTGAGCAAGACTCTTAACTCACACACTCCTTGTGGGCAGTGAATCAGCTGGGTTGGGCTGAAAATACTTAATTTCCCTCGTGGGACCAAATGGGTACAGTATATATTATTATTATCACTCACACACGCACGCACGCAGCCACGCAGCCACGCAGCCACGCACGCAGCCACGCACGCACGCACACACACACACACACACACACACACACACACACACACACACACACACACACACACACACACACACACACACACACACACACACACACACTGTACACTTCTAGGCAAACTTAGTTTTGAACTAGTTTGAATTAAAAAGTAGACCAGATACACATTTTCTCAGGTGATGTGGAGCTATGAAGCATGCACATTCTGGGTAAAAGAAAATGAGCATGAAGAGCAGAAAGCCTGCCCGAGGGCCAACAGAATCATAATGACATGGAATTAGCTCCATCGACCCTAACTGTGAGAGGAAGTTGACTTCAGGATATTAGCGTTAAGCCTAACATCCAAGTCCTTACTATGCAAAGTCTCATCTATGCAATTAACCCATTCAGGCATAGAATTATTGAATGCTTTAACTATTGAAAAATAGCAGATATACAAGCTCACAGTGCCGCACTGCAAGCTTGTAGATCTGCTATTTTTGTAAAAGTTGTGAAAATGTGTGCAAATCTTTGAATATATGTATTTTTAAAGCGAACGTTTGTAACTCAAATTTTGCTTCTCGGTGGTCCCTGGAACAAAATATTTTGAGATGAGGGTCCGTGGCCAAATAGTATATGTTTTTTGGGTCCTTCACATGAAAACGTTTGAGAACCACTGACATAGTAGTCTCTCAAGAACAGACTAACTGAGCTCCAATTAAGTGAAAAGGACCTTTTCTTTGATGATGGCTAGCCAGATTGCTGACATAGAAACATAGATTTCTCCCCCCCCCCAAAAAAACCTTAGAAGGATTCAAAACACATGAAAACGTTTGAGAACCACTGACATAGTAGTCTCTCAAGAACAGAGTAAATGAGCTCCAATTAAGTGAAAAGGACCTTTTCTTTGATGATGGCTAGCCAGATTGCTGACATAGAAACATAGATTTCTCCCCCCCCCCCCCCCCCCAAAAAAAACCTTAGAAGGATTCAAAACACACTTATAGAATCGGGTCAAAATTCTAATTTTCAAGATTTTTCAAAAAATAGCAGATCTACAAGCTCACAGCGTGGCACTCGGTGCCGCGCTGTGAGCTTGTAGATCTGCTGTTTTTCATTAGTTAAAGCATAAAATAATAATACGCTATAATGAGTACGCGGTCTTAAATAGCTTAAGCACTGCTTGCCATTAATTCACATAACTGCCATATGAAGTCACATGTGTCATTAGTTCTGACAGGGAAATGATGTGCTGGATGATGCTCTCCTCCTGGTGTCACTGTGGGGGTAAAACAGGATTATGAAGGATTGTAATGACGGGTTTGCAGACGCACGGCGAATGCAGAGTCAGAGTAAGCCGAGAAAAAAGTGATAATTGAAGTTGACTTTATTTAGCTGAATGAGAGCTAAGCTTGGGGCCACGGCATATTGAACTGAATTGAAGTGTTTTTTATGCGCTGACCTAGGTACCGGTACGTATTTAATTAATAAACTGAACCATATTTATTTTTTGCTTTGAAATGAGGAGATGCCTCATTCTCGACTACTAGTCTGCACTCTGCCCACTAGTAGGCATGCCATGATTCACTCAACTCATTATCAGTATCCACTTGGACCGCACGGAGGTGCCGAAAGTCAGGGGGACGAAGAGTTTCTATGGAAATAACAATACGATGCATGGGAACTATATGCACGAAAACGAATACCATCCACTGTTTTACTTCTGTAAACCTGTGATGTGACAATAAGGCTGATTCTGATTCACCCACACAAGGCTCTGTATTCTAAGTGTCTGGCCTCTTTTTAACAGGCTCTGATGCTTACAGACTGTCCTGGCCGGCCATGTGTTGTGTTCAGTGAACAGGCTCCATTAGGGCATTCAGGAGGAGACCGAAGAAGAGCTGGAATGAGGCTCTGCTCATAGAACAAGGGTCAATGTATCTGGGTGAAAAGGAGCCGATTTAGGAAATGTACGCAATGTAAGTTACATTTCAAACTTGCCAAACCGTTAAAATTGAAAGAAAGAAGAAAAAGGAAAAAAAAGAAAGAAAAATACATTGTTACATAATATAGTGAAGGACACAGAACAAGTATTGAAATAGCAGAACACAAACAGATTGATGTGTCACACTTCAAGGCCTTTCACTTCAGGCTCAGCACAAAGAGTAGCTTTTATGATTCTGCTTCATGTGCGAGGGTTGCTCACGCTCACCAAGATTAACAAATAGTACTGTGGAATACATCTAGAATGTATTTACAATATGTGTGTGTGTGTGCGTGCGTGTGTGAGAGAGAAAACGATGTTGCACAACACTTTCATTGTGTCAACAACCTTTCTGCCATAGAGATTCACAACAAATTTTCCATTTCAACTCTTCTATATCAGTGCTACCTTTGTAGCAAGTTATTACCCCATAACCTATCAGTGCTACCACTGTAGTGACTTATTATCCCATAACATGGGCAACCCCTAAAGGATTAACTGCCAATCCCCCTTAAATCTCCCCTGGTTGTAAAACCATGACACACGCTCTTGGGGGGATGCTGTTGTTGCAGCACAAACATTTATAATGATACCAACCAACGGGCACCGGCAGTATCAATATCAACTAACTGCATAACTTTCAAGTCATTCTTTCTTAAAAAAATAATTAAAAAATGATCCCACAATTTTCTGCCAACCTGGGGAGACAACGGACTGACCTCATGCTTCCTTCTATGCATGAGTAGTCCAAGTTGCTTCTTTTCACCTGACAGGAGGGATTTCCCCAGTTTGGACGTAGCGCATGGAAGGAACACGTTATTCCAACCAGTTCCTTTCCCCTCCATCAGGCGACCCGGCTGGCCAGGGGGAGGCAGTATAGAGACCAGGATTACTGCATGTTTTTGTGAGGGTAACTACCCTAGGAGACACAGGGAGAACATGCAAATTCCACATAGAAAAGGCCCTTTTGCCAACCCCACCTAGGGTATGGGCACTGATGACGTGGAGGAGAGAACACACCGCCAGCGCCCATAGCTTCCCCGGCGGTAATCAAACCCAGGACCTTCTAGCTGTGAGTAGGCAGCTCTACTGACTGCGCCACCATGCCCCCTCAAATAGTTGTTCCATTAATTTAATTCGAAATAACAACAAAAAGTGCTAGTTCAATTAAAGATAAACACAGCTGGAAGCTCTGTGAGTGCCAATAGTAATTTGTGCATATCACGAATGCATTGCGTCTGCCACAGTTGTGTAACTGTATTAGAGATACTGATAGCGTATGCAATTTTCTCAGTAGGATGACATCACCCTCTGTATGCATTTGAAAGACTTTGAAACACAGAACTGTTGCTGGTCATGCGTTATGTATTGGTGTAGACGTTTTACCAAGTAGCTGACAACACTACAGAGTGGTCCCTTCAGCAAAAGCTGTCACTTTCTTTGTATCGTGGAAGCCAGAATAGGCACAATTCATTGATTCATTGTTCGTGTTATATTCAAGTTTCGTGAATAGTTTGTGCAAAATGAACGTCAGTATCTTGGATTTGGTACAGCCATGAGTCAACAGTGATGACACCCAGTCAGGCACGTGCACACATAGACATGAAAGGGGGCTTGAGCTCCTGCCCTTTTATCCGTCTGTAAAAAGTGCCCTCTCCAGACCATGAATGCAGTTTTCACTATGGTGAAAGAAATGCAAATGCCCTCTTTCCATGCCATACCTGAAGGCAGCATTCAAGAGAATTACCGTGTTCAAACTCTCCTGAACTTGATTGCAGCATCTTATGTTGAAAGAATTGCACTCTCTGTGTAGAAATCCATGCCGTTATGCCACATCTCCAGCTTGGAGGTCGGCTATTTTCAATATTTTCACCAAAAGGCACTCTTAGGAACTTCAGCCCCTGCCTCTCTAACATTCTCTGCACGTGCCTGCACCAAGTCATAGCATCCAGTAACCACCAGCACCCTATCGTCCCTATTCTGGGTATGTCATAAAATGCAAAGATTTGACAAAATAGGTTAAAATAGTACAGTACAAGCTCACAATGCACCGCATTGCGATGAACTGTGAGCTATTCTTGCTATTTTAATACAAGAAAGTCCAAGTAGGCTTTAAATAGTTAAACCAAAAAACATCCACATGTTCCAACGTGGCCGAGGGCTGAATGAAAGCCCTGAAGAGAAAACCAAAATCAGGTGCTTCCTCATCTTGTAAAGTCATGGTCCAGCTCATTATATGGGTCAGAAACAAGGCCAGAGCCTGCTGCACGAGGGATGATAAGGAGGCAGCGAGGGTGTATAATGTATGAGAGAGAAAGAAAGAAAGATAGACTAAAGCAGGGGTCTTCAACAGGGGGTCCGGGACCCCTAGTGCAGGGGTTCCCGAACTTTTTTGTCTCAGGGCACCCCATAAATATTTTGTTTTAATCCGAGGCACTACATCATAATTTTCACTCCCAGCACCTTATATTAAAGCATATTGTGGTTGTCGGGTGGAAACCTTGTATACATCCAAAACCGTTCGTTTTATATTTATCATCTATAAAATGTACTAAACTAGTGAAAACAGCAGAAGCCCACATCGAGGCGTTGTGTGCTTGTAGATCGGCTGTTTTCACTAGTTTTGTGCGACAGAGGTTTCTGCCTGACAGTAATTATATTTTAGTGATTATGTTGCGAGGAAAACGTTGAGATAATAGCCATTGGTTAGAACTGACTGAAAATAACTGTGTACTTCAAGTTTAAAATGATACTAGATATTTTTTCAAGTGTCCAAATAAATTCCAAATATTATCAAATGATCTCGCGGCACCCACTTTGAAAACCCCTGCCCTAGGGGGTCCTCAGAGTTACTACAGGGGGTCCTCCAAACTTTGTGTGATAGAAGCTTTTTTTTTCTCCTTTTTTATAATAACCACTTGAACCCTAGCTTTCATATTCTGAGAACTTTAGCCAAAAATAGCAGATCTACAAGCTCACTTGTAGATGGGCTATTTTCGGCAAAGAGGTTTGGTGTAGAGGAGAAAAAGAGCAGACTAAGTACAGAGTGAAAGGTCAAGTTCATTAAGTATTGACGGTTCAAGTGGTTGAATATCTGAAAACACAAATTGACATGAATCCAAAATACACTGATGATTGTGCTGTCAAACAATGAAACTATATGGCATCTATGAAAATGTTGTGGGGGTCCCTGCTCCAACTCTCTCTCGACTAAGGGGTCCTTGGCCTGAAAGACGTTGAAGACCCCTGGACTAAAGGTAGTAAAAAAAGAGGTAATAAAATAAAGTCACTGACCTCAGAAGACCCTAGTGGTAGTAGCATACTCAGGGGCAGAGCACACATTGATTTGAACCAATCAAAGCTGCCTGCTTCACAATAGTCCACACATCAATGAGATGGATGCGTGTACTTATGTGCACACATACTTGCGTGCAAGTTTGCATTCATCTAAATTCATGGAGACGCATGCCCGCATGCGCGCTGCATGCCCGCAACCCACACATGGCCAACACACAACAACCGACTCTCTGTCACAAGAACGATAACAAAAGGCCTTTCTGTCGGACCTCAGATTGCACTGAAATAACCAAAGATGTTTGTGGTTGTTTGCGGTGTACATGCAGAGACAAGGGGGGGTATAAACTATGTAAACATGCCTCTGCACTATTGCATTTAATTGTGTGTGTGTGTGTGTGTGTGTGTGTGTGTGTGTGTGTGTGTGTGTGTGTGTGTGTGTGTGTGTGTGTGTGTGTGTGTGTGTGTGTGTGTGTGTGTGTGTGTGTGTGTGTGTGTGTGTCGCGCGCATGTGTGTGCGTGTGCAGGAGGGGATTTTTCATGGCCGATGGGGGTAGATTCGCAGCCCAGTTAAATCAGCGAAGACAGCAACCATTTGTGGTACATTCTGCAGGAATGAAATGAAGGTAATAGCTGCACACAATATAGTGCTGTCCTAGGCTTTTAAATAAATATTTTATCAGCACTAACGAAGCCCTGCCTGGGCAAAACCCTGTTTGTATAATAAAGCACGGGACAGAATTATACTGTGAAAGGACATTTACAGTAGTACCTTTGTTTACTCTGAGGATTTTGTTTGGTCCGGTTGCATCAAGAATTGTGGGGAAGCGCATATCGTATGTCTTTTCAAACACGTTCTACAGTCATGACATGCTAGACAGCAGGGACGTGCAGAGAATGTTAGAGAGGCAGGGGCTGAAATTTCTAAAAGGGCCTTTTTGTTGAAAATATTGAAAATAGCAGACCTCCAAGCTCACAACGCGTCGCGCTGCAACGCGTTGTGAGCTTGGAGGTCGGCTATTTTCAGTACTTGATGTACCACACAAAACTAAGCATATAAAAAAGGCAATACTGGAGATGTGGCGTACAGCATGGATTTCTACACAGAGAGGGCAATTCTTTCAATGTAAAATGCATGCTGCATTCAAGTTCAGGAGAATTTGGACAAGGCAATTCTCTTGAACGCTGCCTTCAGGTATGGCATGGAAAGAGGGCATTTGCATTTCTTTCACCATAGTAAAAACTGCATTCATGGTCCGGAGAGGGCACTTTTTACAGACTGGATAAAAGGGCAGGGGCTCAAGCCCCCTTTCATGTCTATGTGTGCACGTGCCAGCTAGACAGCCTTCTAGATTCAAATATTGCGTTGCCTTTCATAATATTAATATTCCTCCCCTCTCCCTCTTTTCTCCTCTCCTCTCCTCTCCTCTCCTCTCCTCTCCTCTCCTCTCCTCTCCTCTCCTCTCCTCTCCTCTCCTCTCCTCCGCTCCTCTCTTCTCTCCTCTCCTCTCCTCTCCTCTCCTCTCCTCTCCTCTCCTCTCCTCTCCTCTCCTCTCCTCCGCTCCTCTCTTCTCTCCTCCACTCTTCTCAGCACCAGTTCCATTTCCACTGACAGCTGCAGCGGTACCAATTAGGTCAGTTGCTGCTGGCCTACTTAAAGCACGGGAAAACTAAGTGCTCTGGCACTTAAAAAGATCAAAGACTGCAATAACGCAAAAGCCACATGTAGAATCAGGCGTAGTCATACGGTAGAGACGTGGGGAAATAAGATGGAATATCGTCACGGTCGGGCAGAAACCTTGTATCTCCAAGTTTCAAATGTGTACATTTTTTTTCGCGAAGTAAAGCCCTGCTTCATCACACAAGGCCGTCGCACAAAAGTAGTGAAAACAGCTGATCTACAAGCACACAACGCCTCGCGGTGCGAGGCGTTGTGTGCTTGTAGATCGGCTGTTTTCACTAGTTTAAATCATTTTTAAAATATAAATACAAAACAAACGCTTTTGGACATATAAGGTTTCCACCCAACAACGACGATATGAAGAGCTATACACAGCACACGGTGTCAGTATGTTCTTCGGTGCTGGGATGGAAGTCAAACGAGGACTTTCATCAAATATGTATAGGATTGGGAGTGCAACTATCAGTCAGAGTAGAGTACAGCGTGTACCGTTATTCCGAAGGTCAAACATCTCTGGAAATGTTGTGGAGGCATGCAACATCAGGGGACTAAGATAGATAGATGGATAGATGGATAGATAGATAGATAGATAGATAGATAGATAGATAGATAGATAGATAGATAGATAGACTTCTGAAGTGTTTTGGAGAGGAGATATATAGATCTCTCACTGCAATATACCAAGTGGCTCGCATTGTACTTCACAGTCACCTCAAAACTCACCAAAAGAAGAAGTAGAAGTCATCATCGGATCGATGGATCGATGGTGTAGATATATTTTTAAACATTTTCAATGTTTTTGAATGACAATCATTTATTTTTATATTCCCAAAATAGGGTTGTCTGTATTACGTAAAGTAGTGCCGATACCAATGTCAATCATAATCATAATATAATTACCTATATATCATCAGTATAGGGGGGGCAGTGGCTAAGGGGTAGAGTGGCCCCTTGGCAACGTACTGGAAGGTTCCCAGTTTGATCCCGGGCTCCCCCAGACTTAATGTCGAAGTGTCCTTGGGCAAATCGCTGAAGCTAATTGCTCCTGATGAGCAGGTTGGTGCCTTGCATGGTTTCCTCTGCTCCTCTGTGTGTGTGAATGGGTGAATGTAATGCATGATCTAATCTGTGTGTGAATGGGTGAATGTAATGCATGATCTATTTCAAGTGATTTGGATAAATGCACCATTTATCATTTATATCGGTCGGGCCACTCAAACCGATGACCTCTGTGGTGTGAGGCGACGGTGCTAACTGAGCTCAGTGTGTGAAACATCTAAGTGCTCATGGTACCAGAAGAAATGTTGTTTATCGTCACTGTCGGTCATAAACCTTGTATCTCCAAGTTTCAGATTTGTAATTTTTTACACAAAGTAAAGCACTGCTTCATCGTATGGCCATCGCACAAAAGTAGTGAAAACAGCCAATCTACAAGCACACAACGCCTCGCGGTGCGAGGCGTTGTGTGCTTGTAGATCGGCTGTTTTCACTAGTTTAAATCATTTTAAAAATGATAAATACAAAACAAACGGTTTTGGACGTACAAGGTTTCCACCCGACAACGACGTTATACTATATCTATATGCACATACAAATATGCTTTTTCAGTGGAGGTCATACTGTACAGAATCGTGGGAAAAGAGGACAGCAGCTACATATCTAAAATAAGGCGCAAGGAATTTCCTTTGCATTATGGATTAGATTTGTCAGTTAGAAAGCAGATTTGAAGAGCATGCAATCTCACCAGGCAGGGAGCACCTGCTAATAAGGGCTTAGGGTTGTAACCTTGTGTTTGATTCACTGGGGCGAGGAAGGAGATAAGCAGGGAGCAAGCTCACATAGTAGGCCTACACAGTACTTAATAAATCATCTATCTGCCCTGGGCCAAGACACAGGACTAAATCGATACGAAGGTTGACAAGATCAAAAGAAAGACTGCTCATAGCAGAGGATCACACTCAAACGCAAGATAAAGCTTTTGGATATTTCTTGATCCTCGAAGCTGTTTTCTCGTCAAGTTCCCACAGCTCTGACTGACTTTGGGCTAAGAATGGAGGTTATAGCTGACATCGTATTAGATGATGAAATCAAATTTCATGCAGTAGCTGTCTAATTTGGTGCAACCTATTCCACTTATTTTAGAAGTATGAAAGAATGTTTAAAATGCACTTAAAATGAGAAAGGATGCATTATTGACATCTTATTTATTGATTATATCAAATTCTATGCAGTATAGCTGTCTAATTTGGTGCAACCCATTCCACTTAATTTAGTATGGAAGAACTTAAAAAGTAATTTTCCTTTTCTTTTCTTTAATCTAAATGACAAACGAATGAATTTAAACATAATAATCCATGGTTAGGTAAGCGGCACCCTGGCCACAATATTTAACTTCCGGTTGGTTCTAGCGGAAGTGGCGGAAGTGCTGCGTTTAACGGACGTTACGTCATGCGTTGCAGTCTTCCGGTGAAAATTCTCACGGCGGAAGTTGAACGGTCTCTGCCTGATATTGTCACCAGGCTTTTCTCTGTGCCCTTTGCACACAGGACAGTTGCGTTTTTTTCGTTTGCGGCATGAATAAAACGCATTGGATTTGGTGTGCAAGGCTGTGCGGAATCGGCGCTGCGGATCCAAAAAGGAGTCATAAAAGGAGTGATGAGTTTTTTACCGCATGCGACAAGACGCACAAATCGAACTGGTTTCGATCGAGAAAAAAACGCACGGCGGCAGCCACTCGTCGCACGGCTAATTTGGAGCCGGTGTGCATGAGGTCATAGAGAATCATTGTTTTCTTTTCAAAAAATTATATTGTCCGTTTTATCCGTGCGGTTAAACGCGCCTGTGTGCAAAGGGCTTAAGCCTGGCTACGCAAGGCTAGGTAAGCAGCAGAAGTAAACTGGCCAGCATCCAGTTCAGTTCAATATGATTTCCTCATGCAAAAGTGCAATGCATCAGGTTGTGACAATAGAGCAATAGAGTATGTCTCCCTAATTTTCATTTCCAGTGGGGGTTTGAAAATGGGATTTATTTCTTCTTATAAAAGTCACGATAAACATTTTATAATGACTTATAAGGTCAAGTATCATAATCCTATATTAACATTGGCTACTGGAGGGCTGGGTGGAACCAGACCACGTCACTCTGACTCAGACATAACCATGAACAAATCCCAACACGCCCATAGGCATGTCACTATGACGCAGATCCAACCAATATGCCCTTATATGGGTATGCCATATTACATAATCGTCTAATTTGACATAATCGCAATTATTTTGTGATAATCGTCATAATCATTTACATGTTGAAAAATCTTTATATATGTTCAAACATTTAAAAAAGTGTGGAAATAGCTAATCTACAAGCTCACAACGTGTCGCGACGCTTTGTGAGCTTGTAGATCGGCTATTTCCACTACCAATGTTCTTTTACCTATGTCAAATATGTCAGTAATTTCTTTGTATATTTAGGTTATGTGTCATATCTACCATGTGCAACTTCAAAGCCTACAAGCCAAACAGAAATGTAAGTGTCAACGACAAAAACACAATAGACTAGTTTGCAAATCCCGCCCCATTCTGCCCTGTTACTATGATGGGACATTTTCCCTGGGCAGATTGTTTTTATAGTGGCAGTGAATGGGATTTTTTTATGTTTTCATAGCCTCATTACAGCTATATAAAGTACCAAAGGAAAAACATCTAGGTGATATTAATAAAAAGGGAAGACAAAGGTACAGTAGTTACATTGCAAAACAGGGGGTTTCCCCGAAAATATATGTTTTAATGTGTTTAATCCCAGTGGGACAGAATCACTATTGCAGATTATTTTATAGTGGAAGTGGATGGGATTTTTTTTTTGTTCATAGCCTCATTACAGCTATATAAAGTACCAAAAAAAACACATCTACGTGATATTAATAAAAAGGGAAGAAAAGGGTACAGTAATTACATAGCAAAACAGTAGTTTCCCCCCGAAAATATATGTTTTAATTAGTTTAATCCTCTGGATCAGAGAGAGAATAGAAATAGCAATAGAAAGCGCATTGAATCTTGGGTAGGAAGAGGAGAACTATAATCTGTTCTCCTCACATACACGTAATTCTGCCCATTTAAAATATATGTACCCAATCGTAACTAGTTAGACCATTGATAAGGTCCATGTGAACTAGTTTGTTGAAGCTTATTCATTATGATGAGCGAGATCGCCCCCTACTGCCGCGGCCGTACCAGGCGATTGCCGTGCTCCGCACTGCGGACAGTTTTTGAAAGG